>NW_027463950.1:0-105103 GCF_050947455.1 Rhinoderma darwinii
TCCATAGTCCTTTTTAATCGATTGTGAAACAAAATCTAAACGACATAATAAAAAGTCAACCACACTACGGATTCCCAGACAGTCTCCCACACTGGTACTAGCGAGGCCTTAAGCTGTGTAACTTCTGCGATCTGACGAGAGCAGGCACATTCAGCTTAGAATGGCCATTGACATTAAATGCTTTAATCCATAGTCCTTTTTAATCGATTGTGAAACAAAATCTAAACGACATAATAAAAAGTCAACCGCACCACGGATTCCCAGACAGTCTACCACACTGGTTCTAGCGAGGCCTTAAGCTGTGTAACTTCTGCGATCTGACGAGAGTAGGGACATTCAGCTTAGAATGGCCATTGACATTAAATGCTTTAATCCATAGTCCTTTTTAATCGATTGTGAAACAAAATCTAAATGACATAACAAAAATTCAACCGCACCACGGATTCCCAGTCAGTCTCCCACACTGGTACTAGCGAGGCCTTAAGCTGTGTAACTTCTGCGATCTGACGAGAGCAGGCACATTCAGCTTAGAATGGCCATTGACGTTAAATGCTTTAATCCATAGTCCTATTTAATCTATTGTGAAACAAAATCTAAACGACATAATAAAAAGTCAACCGCACCACGGATTCCCAGACAGTCTCCCACAATAGTACTAGCGAGGCGTTAATCTGTGTAACTTCTGCGATCTAACGAGAGCAGGGACATTCAGCTTAGAATGGCCATTGACATTAAAGGCTTTAATCCATAGTCCTTTTTAATCGATTGTGAAACAAAATCTAAACGACATAATAAAAATGCAACCGCACCACGGATTCCCAGACAGTCTCCCACACTGGTACTAGCGAGGCCTTAAGCTGTGTAACTTCTGCGTTCTGACCAGAGCAGGAACATTCGGCTTAGAATAGCCATTGACGTTAAGTGCTTTAATCCATAGTCCTATTTAATCTATTGTGAAACAAAATCTAAACGACATAATAAAAAGTCAACCACACCATGGATTCCCAGACAGTCTCCCACACTGTTTCTAGCGAGGCCTTAAGCTGTGTAACTTCTGCGATCTGACGAGAGCAGGGACATTCAGCTTAGAATGGCCATTGACGTTAAATCCTTTAATCCATAGTCCTATTTAATCTATTGTGAAACAAAATCTAAACGACATAATAAAAAGTCAACCGCACCACGGATTCCCAGACAGTCTCCCACACTGGTACTAGCGAGGCCTTAAGCTGTGTAACTTCTGCGTTCTGACCAGAGCAGGCACATTCAGCTTAGAATGGCCATTGACGTTAAATGCTTTAATCCATAGTCCTATTTAATCGATTGTGAAACAAAATCTAAACGACATAATAAAAAGTCAACCACACCACGGATTCCCAGACAGTCTCCCACACTGGTACTAGCGAGGCCTTAAGCTGTGTAACTTCTGCGATCTGACGAGAGCAGGGACATTCAGCTTAGAATGGCCATTGACATTAAATGCTTTATTCCATAGTCCTTTTTAATCGATTGTGAAACAAAAATCTAAACGACATAATAAAAATTCAACCGCACCACGGATTCCAAGACAGTCTCCCACACTGGTACTAGCGAGGACTTAAGCTGTGTAACTTCTGCGATCTGACGAGAGCAGGCACATTCAGCTTAGAATGGCCATTGACTTTAAATCCTTTAATCCATAGTCCTATTTAATCTATTGTGAAACAAAATCTAAACGACATAATAAAAAGTCAACCGCACCACGGATTCCCAGACAGTCTCCCACACTGGTACTAGCGAGGCCTTAAGCTGTGTAACTTCTGCGATCTGATGAGAGCAGGCACATTCAGCTTAGAATGGCCATTAACATTAAAAGCCTTAATCCATAGTCCTATTTAATCTATTGTGAAACAAAATCTAAACAACATATTAAAAAGTCAACCGCACCACGGATTCCCAGACAGTCTCCCACACTGGTACTAGCGAGGGCTTAAGCTGTGTAACTTCTGCGATCTGACGAGAGGAGGCACATTCAGCTTAAAATGGCCATTGACATTAAATGCTTTAATCCATAGTCCTTTTTAATCGATTGTGAAACAAAATCTAAACGACATAATAAAAAGTCAACCGCACCACGGATTCCCAGACAGTCTCCCACACTGGTACTAGCGAGGCCTTAAGCTGTGTAACTTCTGCGATCTGACGAGAGCAGGCACATTCAGCTTAGAATGGCCATTGACATTAAAAGCCTTAATCCATAGTCCTATTTAATCTATTGTGAAACAAAATCTAAACAACACAGTAAAAAGTCAACCGCACCACGGATTCCCAGACAGTCTCCCACACTGGTACTAGCGAGGCCTTAAGCTGTGTAACTTCTGCTATCTGACGAGAGCAGGGACATTCAGCTTAGAATGGCCATTGACATTAAATGCTTTAATCCATAGTCCTTTTTAATCGATTGTGAAACAAAATCTAAACGACATAATAAAAATTCAACCGCACCACGGATTCCCAGACAGTCTCCCACACTGGTACTAGCGAGGCCTTAAGCTGTGTAACTTCTGCGTTTTGACGAGAGCAGGCACTTTCAGCTTAGAATGGCCATTGACGTTAAATGCTTTAATCCATAGTCCTATTTAATCTATTGTGAAACAAAATCTAAACGACATAATAAAAAGTCAACCGCACCACGGATTCCCAGACAGTCTCCCACACTGGTACTAGCGAGGCCTTAAGCTGTGTAACTTCTGCGATCTGACGAGAGCAGGCACTTTCAGCTTAGAATGGCCATTGACGTTAAATGCTTTAATCCATAGTCCTTTTTAATCGATTGTGAAACAAAATCTAAACGACATAATAAAAAGACAACCGCACCACGGATTCCCAGACAGTTTCCCACACTGGTACTAGCGAGGCCTTAAGCTGTGTAACTTCTGCGTTCTGACGAGAGCAGGCACATTCAGCTTAGAATGGCCATTGACGTTAAATGCTTTAATCCATAGTCCTATTTAATCTATTGTGAAACAAAATCTAAACGACATAATAAAAAGTCAACCACACCACGGATTCCCAGACAGTCTCCCACAATGGTACTAGCGAGTGCTTAAGCTGTGTAACTTCTGCGATCTGACGAGAGCAGGCACATTCAGCTTAGAATGGCCATTGACATTAAATTCTTTAATCCATAGTCCTTTTTAATCGATTGTGAAACAAAATCTAAACGACATAATAAAAAGTCAACCGCACCACGGATTCCCAGACAGTCTCCCACCCTGGTACTAGCGAGGCCTTAAGCTGTGTAACTTCTGCGATCTGACGAGAGCAGGCACATTCAGCTTAGAATGGCCATTGACATCAAATGCTTTAATCCATAGTCCTTTTTAATCGATTGTGAAACAAAATCTAAACGACATAATAAAAAGTCAACCGCACCACAGACAGTCTCCCACACTGGTACTAGCGAGGCCTTAAGCTGTGTAACTTCTGCGATCTGACGAGAGCAGGGACATTCAGCTTAGAATGGCCATTGACATTAAACGCTTTAATCCATAGTCCTTTTTAATCGATTGTGAAACAAAATCTAAACGACATAATAAAAATTCAACTGCACCACGGATTCCCAGAAAGTCTCCCACACTGGTACTAGCGAGGCCTTAAGCTGTGTAACTTCTGCGATCTGACGAGAGCATGCACATTCAGCTTAGAATGGCCATTGACGTTAAATGCTTTAATCCATAGTCCTATTTAATCGATTGTGAAACAAAATCTAAACGACATAATAAAAAGTCAACCGCACCACGGATTCCCAGACAGTCTCCCACACTGGTACTAGCGAGGCCTTAAGCTGTGTAACTTCTGCGATCTGACGAGAGCAGGCACATTCAGCTTAGAATGGCCATTGACATTAAAAGCCTTAATCCATAGTCCTATTTAATCTATTGTGAAACAAAATCTAAACAACATAATAAAAAGTCAACCGCACCACGGATTCCCAGACAGTCTCCCACACTGGTACTAGCGAGGCCTTAATCTGTGTAACTTCTGTGATCTAACGAGAGCAGGCACATTCAGCTTAGAATGGCCATTGACATTAAATGCTTTAATCCATAGTCCTTTTTAATCGATTGTGAAACAAAATCTAAACGCCATAATAAAAAGTCAACCGCACCACGGATACCCAGACAGTCTCCCACACTGGTACTAGCGAGGCCTTAAGCTGTGTAACTTCTGCGATCTGACGACAGCAGGCACATTCAGCTTAGAATGGCCATTGACCTTAAATGCTTTAATCCATAGTCCTTTTTAATCGATTGTGAAACAAAATCTAAACGACATAATAAAAGGTCAACCGCACCACGGATTCCCAGACAGTCTCCCACACTGGTACTAGCGAGGCCTTAAGCTGTGTAACTTCTGCGAGCTGACGAGAGCAGGCACATTCAGCTTAGAATGGCCATTAACATTAAATGCTTTAATCCATAGTCCTTTTTAATCGATTGTGAAACAAAATCTAAACGACATAATAAAAATTCAACAGCACCACGGATTCCCAGACAGTCTCCCACACTGGTACTAGCGAGGCCTTAAGCTGTGTAACTTCTGCGTTCTGCCCAGAGCAGGCACATTCAGCTTAGAATGGCCATTGACGTTAAATGCTTTAATCCATAGTCCTATTTAATCTATTGTGAAACAAAATCTAAACGACATAATAAAAAGTCAACCACATCATGGATTCCCAGACAGTCTCCCACACTGGTACTAGCGAGGCCTTAAGCTGTGTAACTTCTGCGATCTGACGAGAGCAGGGACATTCAGCTTAGAATGGCCATTGACATTAAATGCTTTAATCCATAGTCCTTTTTAATCGATTGTGAAACAAAATCTAAACGACATAATAAAAATTCAACCGCACCATGGATTCCCAGACAGTCTCCCACACTGGTACTAGCGAGGACTTAAGCTGTGTAACTTCTGCGATCTGACGAGAGCAGGGACATTCAGCTTAGAATGGCCATTGACATTAAATGCTTTAATCCATAGTGCTTTTTAATCGATTGTGAAACAAAATCTAAACGACATAATAAAAAGTCAACCTCACCACGGATTCCCAGACAGTCTCCCACACTGGTACTAGCGAGGCCTTAAGCTGTGTAACTTCTGTGATCTGACGAGAGCAGGGACATTCAGCTTAGAATAGCCATTGACATTAAATGCTTTAATCCATAGTCCTATTTAATCGATTGTGAAACAAAATCTAAACGACATAATAAAAAGTCAACCACACCACGGATTCCCAGACATTCTCCCACACTGGTACTAGCGAGGCCTTAAGCTGTGTAACTTCTGCGATCTGACGAGAGCAGGGACATTCAGCTTAGAATGGCCATTGACATTAAATGCTTTAATCCATAGTCCTTTTTAATCGATTGTGAAACAAAATCTAAACGACATAATAAAAATTCAACCGCACCACGGATTCCCAGACAGTCTCCCACACTGGTACTAGCGAGGCCTTAAGCTGTGTAACTTCTAGCGTTCTGACGAGAGAAGGCACATTCAGCTTAGAATGGCCATTGACTTTAAATGCTTTAATCCATAGTCCTATTTAATCTATTGTGAAACAAAATCTAAACAACATAATAAAAAGTCAACCGCACCACGGATTCCCAGACAGTCTCCCACACTGGTACTAGCGAGGCCTTAAGCTGTGTAACTTCTGCGATCTGACGAGAGCAGACACATTCAGCTTAGAATGGCCATTGACATTAAATGCTTTAATCCATAGTCCTTTTTAATCGATTGTGAAACAAAATCTAAACGACATAATAATAAGTCAACCGCACCACGGATTCCCAGACAGTCTCCCACACTGGTACTAGCGAGGCCTTAAGCTGTGTAACTTCTGCGATCTGACGAGAGCAGGCACATTCAGCTTAGAATGGCCATTGACATTAATTGCTTTAATCCATAGTCCTTTTTAATCGATTGTGAAACAAAATCTAAACGACATAATAAAAAGTCAACCGCACCACGGATTCCCAGACAGTCTCCCACACTGGTACTAGCGAGGCCTTAAGCTATGTAACTTCTGCGATCTGACGAGAGCAGGGACATTCAGCTTAGAATGGCCATTGACATTAAATGCTTTAATCCATAGTCCTTTTTAATCGATTGTGAAACAAAATCTAAACGACATAATAAAAATTCAACCACACCACGGATTCCCAGACAGTCTCCCACACTGGTACTAGCGAGGCCTTAAGCTGTGTAACTTCTCCGATTTGACGAGAGCTGGCACATTCAGCTTAGAATTGCCATTGACGTTAAATGTTTTAATCCATAGTCCTATTTAATCTATTGTGAAACAAAATCTAAACGACATAATAAAAATTCAACCGCACAACGGATTCCCAGACAGTCTGCCACACTGGTACTAGCGAGGCCTTAAGCTGTGTAACTTCTGCGATCTGACGAGAGCAGGCACATTCAGCTTAGAATGGCCATTGACATTAAATGCTTTAATCCATAGTCCTTTTTAATCGATTGTGAAACAAAATCTAAACGCCATAATAAAAAGTCAACCGCACCACGGATTCCCAGACAGTCTCCCACACTGGTACTAGCGAGGCCTTAAGCTGTGTAACTTCTGCGATCTGACGAGAGCAGGCACATTCAGCTTAGAATGGCCATTGCCATTAAAAGCCTTAATCCATAGTCCTATTTAATCTATTGTGAAACAAAATCTAAACAACATAATAAAAAGTCAACCGCACCACGGATTCCCAGACAGTCTCCCACACTGGTATTAGCGAGGCCTTAAGCTGTGTAACTTCTGCGATCTGACGAGAGCAGGCACATTCAGCTTAGAATGGCCATTGACATTAAAAGCCTTAATCCATAGTCCTATTTAATCTATTGTGAAACAAAATCTAAACAACATAATAAAAAGTCAACCGCACCACGGATTCCCAGACAGTCTCCCACACTGGTACTAGCAAGGCCTTAAGCTGTGTAACTTCTGCGATCTGACGAGAGCAGGCACATTCAGCTTAGAATAGCCATTGACATTAAATGCTTTAATCCATAGTCCTTTTTAATTGATTGTGAAACAAAATCTAAACGACATAATAAAAAGTCAACCGCACCACGGATTCCCAGACAGTCTCCCACAATGGTACTAGCGAGGCCTTAAGCTGTGTAACTTCTGCGATCTGACGAAAGCAGGCACATTCAGCTTAGAATGGCCATTGAGATTAAAAGCCTTAATCCATAGTCCTATTTAATCTATTGTGAAACAAAATCTAAACAACAAAATAAAAAGTCAACCGCACCACGGATTCCCAGACAGTCTCCCACACTCGTACTAGCGAGGGCTTAAGCTGTGTAACTTCTGCGATCTGACGAGAGCAGGGACATTCAGCTTAGAATGGCCATTGACATTAAATGCTTTAATCCATAGTCCTTTTTAATCGATTGTGAAACAAAATCTAAACGACATAATAAAAATTCAACCGCACCACGGATTCCCAGACAGTCTCCAACGCTGGTACTAGCGAGGCCTTAAGCTGTGTAACTTCTGCGATCTAACGAGAGCAGGCACATTCAGCTTAGAATGGCCATTGACATTAAACGCCTTAATCCATAGTCCTATTTAATCTATTGTGAAACAAAATCTAAACAACATAATTAAAAGTCAACCGCACCACGGATTCCCAGACAGTCTCACACACTGGTACTAGCGAGGCCTTAAGCTGTGTAACTTCTGCGATCTGACGAGAGCAGGGACATTCAGCTTAGAATGGCCATTGACATTAAATGCTTTAATCCATAGTCCTTTTTAATCGATTGTGAAACAAAATCTAAACGACATAATAAAAATTCAACCGCACCACGGATTCCCAGACAGTCTCCAACGCTGGTACTAGCGAGGCCTTAAGCTGTGTAACTTCTGCGTTCTGACGAGAGCAGGCACATTCAGCTTAGAATGGCCATTGACATTAAATGCTTTAATCCATAGTCCTATTTAATCTATTGTGAAACAAAATCTAAACGACATAATAAAAAGTCAACCGCACCACGGATTCCCAGACAGTCTCCCACACTGGTACTAGCGAGGCCTTAAGCTGTGTAACTTCTGCGTTCTGCCCAGAGCAGGCACATTCAGCTTAGAATGGCCATTGACGTTAAATGCTTTAATCCATAGTCCTATTTAATCTATTGTGAAACAAAATCTAAACGACATAATAAAAAGTCAACCGCACCACGGATTCCCAGACAGTCTCCCACACTGGTACTAGCGAGGCCTTAAGCTGTGTAACTTCTGCGATCTGACGAGAGCAGGCACATTCAGCTTAGAATGGCCATTGACATTAAATGCTTTAATCCATAGTCCTCTTTAATCGATTGTGAAACAAAATCTAAACGACATAATAAAAAGACAACCGCACCACGGATTCCCAGACATTCTCCCACACTGGTACTAGCGAGGCCTTAAGCTGTGTAACTTCTGCGATCTGACGAGAGCAGGCACATTCAGCTTAGAATGGCCATTGACATTAAATGCTTTAATCCATAGTCCTTTTTAATCGATTGTGAAACAAAATCTAAACGACATAATAAGAAGTCAACCGCACAACGGATTCACAGACAGTCTCCCACACTGGTACTAGCGAGGCCTTAAGCTGTGTAACTTCTGCGTTCTGACGAGAGCAGGCACATTCAGCTTAGAATGGCCATTGTTGTTAAATGCTTTAATCCATAGTCCTATTTAATCTATTGTGAAACAAAATCTAAACGACATAATAAAAAGTCAACCGCACCACGGATTCCCAGACAGTCTCCCACACTGGTACTAGCGAGGCCTTAAGCTGTGTAACTTCTGCGATCTGACGAGAGTAGGCACATTCAGCTTAGAATGGCCATTGACATTAAATGCTTTAATCCATAGTCCTTTTTAATCGATTGTGAAACAAAATCTAAACGACATAATAAAAAGTCAACCGCACCACGGATTCCCAGACAGTCTCCCACACTGGTATTAGCGAGGCCTTAAGCTGTGTAACTTCTGCGATCTGACGAGAGCAGGCACATTCAGCTTAGAATGGCCATTAACATTAAAAGCCTTAATCCATAGTCCTATTTAATCTATTGTGAAACAAAATCTAAACAACATAATAAAAAGTCAACCGCACCACGGATTCCCAGACAGTCTCCCACACTGGTACTAGCAAGGCCTTAAGCTGTGTAGCTTCTGCGATCTGACGAGAGCAGGCACATTCAGCTTAGAATAGCCATTGACATTAAATGCTTTAATCCATAGTCCTTTTTAATTGATTGTGAAACAAAATCTAAACGACATAATAAAAAGTCAACCGCACCACGGATTCCCAGACAGTCTCCCACAATGGTACTAGCGAGGCCTTAAGCTGTGTAACTTCTGCGATCTGACGAGAGCAGGCACATTCAGCTTAGAATGGCCATTGAGATTAAATGCTTAATCCATAGTCCTATTTAATCTATTGTGAAACAAAATCTAAACAACAAAATAAAAAGTCAACCGCACCACGGATTCCCAGACAGTCTCCCACACTCGTACTAGCGAGGGCTTAAGCTGTGTAACTTCTGCGATCTGACGAGAGCAGGGACATTCAGCTTAGAATGGCCATTGACATTAAATGCTTTAATCCATAGTCCTTTTTAATCGATTGTGAAACAAAATCTAAACGACATAATAAAAATTCAACCGCACCACGGATTCCCAGACAGTCTCCAACGCTGGTACTAGCGAGGCCTTAAGCTGTGTAACTTCTGCGATCTAACGAGAGCAGGCACATTCAGCTTAGAATGGCCATTGACATTAAAAGCCTTAATCCATAGTCCTATTTAATCTATTGTGAAACAAAATCTAAACAACATAATTAAAAGTCAACCGCACCACGGATTCCCAGACAGTCTCACACACTGGTACTAGCGAGGCCTTAAGCTGTGTAACTTCTGCGATCTGACGAGAGCAGGGACATTCAGCTTAGAATGGCCATTGACATTAAATGCTTTAATCCATAGTCCTTTTTAATCGATTGTGAAACATAATCTAAACGACATAATAAAAATTCAACCGCACCACGGATTCCCAGACAGTCTCCAACGCTGGTACTAGCGAGGCCTTAAGCTGTGTAACTTCTGCGTTCTGACGAGAGCAGGCACATTCAGCTTAGAATGGCCATTGACATTAAATGCTTTAATCCATAGTCCTATTTAATCTATTGTGAAACAAAATCTAAACGACATAATAAAAAGTCAACCGCACCACGGATTCCCAGACAGTCTCCCACACTGGTACTAGCGAGGCCTTAAGCTGTGTAACTTCTGCGATCTGACGAGAGCAGGCACATTCAGCTTAGAATGGCCATTGCCACTAAATGCTTTAATCCATAGTCCTCTTTAATCGATTGTGAAACAAAATCTAAACGACATAATAAAAAGACAACCGCACCACGGATTCCCAGACATTCTCCCACACTGGTACTAGCGAGGCCTTAAGCTGTGTAACTTCTGCGATCTGACGAGAGCAGGCACATTCAGCTTAGAATGGCCATTGACATTAAATGCTTTAATCCATAGTCCTTTTTAATCGATTGTGAAACAAAATCTAAACGACATAATAAGAAGTCAACCGCACAACGGATTCACAGACAGTCTCCCACACTGGTACTAGCGAGGCCTTAAGCTGTGTAACTTCTGCGTTCTGACGAGAGCAGGCACATTCAGCTTAGAATGGCCATTGTTGTTAAATGCTTTAATCCATAGTCCTTTTTAATCTATTGTGAAACAAAATCTAAACGACATAATAAAAAGTCAACCGCACCACGGATTCCCAGACAGTCTCCCACACTGGTACTAGCGAGGCCTTAAGCTGTGTAACTTCTGCGATCTGACGAGAGTAGGCACATTCAGCTTAGAATGGCCATTGACATTAAATGCTTTAATCCATAGTCCTTTTTAATCGATTGTGAAACAAAATCTAAACGACATAATAAAAAGTCAACCGCACCACGGATTCCCAGACAGTCTCCCACACTGGTATTAGCGAGGCCTTAAGCTGTGTAACTTCTGCGATCTGACGAGAGCAGGCACATTCAGCTTAGAATGGCCATTAACATTAAAAGCCTTAATCCATAGTCCTATTTAATCTATTGTGAAACAAAATCTAAACAACATAATAAAAAGTCAACCGCACCACGGATTCCCAGACAGTCTCCCACACTGGTACTAGCAAGGCCTTAAGCTGTGTAGCTTCTGCGATCTGACGAGAGCAGGCACATTCAGCTTAGAATAGCCATTGACATTAAATGTTTTAATCCATAGTCCTTTTTAATTGATTGTGAAACAAAATCTAAACGACATAATAAAAAGTCAACCGCACCACGGATTCCCAGACAGTCTCCCACAATGGTACTAGCGAGGCCTTAAGCTGTGTAACTTCTGCGATCTGACGAGAGCAGGCACATTCAGCTTAGAATGGCCATTGAGATTAAAAGCCTTAATCCATAGTCCTATTTAATCTATTGTGAAACAAAATCTAAACAACAAAATAAAAAGTCAACCGCACCACGGATTCCCAGACAGTCTCCCACACTCGTACTAGCGAGGGCTTAAGCTGTGTAACTTCTGCGATCTGACGAGAGCAGGGACATTCAGCTTAGAATGGCCATTGACATTAAATGCTTTAATCCATAGTCCTTTTTAATCGATTGTGAAACAAAATCTAAACGACATAATAAAAATTCAACCGCACCACGGATTCCCAGACAGTCTCCAACGCTGGTACTAGCGAGGCCTTAAGCTGTGTAACTTCTGCGATCTAACGAGAGCAGGCACATTCAGCTTAGAATGGCCATTGACATTAAAAGCCTTAATCCATAGTCCTATTTAATCTATTGTGAAACAAAATCTAAACAACATAATTAAAAGTCAACCGCACCACGGATTCCCAGACAGTCTCACACACTGGTACTAGCGAGGCCTTAAGCTGTGTAACTTCTGCGATCTGACGAGAGCAGGGACATTCAGCTTAGAATGGCCATTGACATTAAATGCTTTAATCCATAGTCCTTTTTAATCGATTGTGAAACAAAATCTAAACGACATAATAAAAATTCAACCGCACCACGGATTCCCAGACAGTCTCCAACGCTGGTACTAGCGAGGCCTTAAGCTGTGTAACTTCTGCGTTCTGACGTGAGCAGGCACATTCAGCTTAGAATGGCCATTGACATTAAATGCTTTAATCCATAGTCCTATTTAATCTATTGTGAAACAAAATCTAAACGACATAATAAAAAGTCAACCGCACCACGGATTCCCAGACAGTCTCCCACACTGGTACTAGCGAGGCCTTAAGCTGTGTAACTTCTGCGATCTGACGAGAGCAGGCACATTCAGCTTAGAATGGCCATTGACATTAAATGCTTTAATCCATAGTCCTCTTTAATCGATTGTGAAACAAAATCTAAACGACATAATAAAAAGACAACCGCACCACGGATTCCCAGACATTCTCCCACACTGGTACTAGCGAGGCCTTAAGCTGTGTAACTTCTGCGATCTGACGAGAGCAGGCACATTCAGCTTAGAATGGCCATTGACATTAAATGCTTTAATCCATAGTCCTTTTTAATCGATTGTGAAACAAAATCTAAACGACATAATAAGAAGTCAACCGCACAACGGATTCACAGACAGTCTCCCACACTGGTACTAGCGAGGCCTTAAGCTGTGTAACTTCTGCGTTCTGACGAGAGCAGGCACATTCAGCTTAGAATGGCCATTGTTGTTAAATGCTTTAATCCATAGTCCTTTTTAATCGATTGTGAAACAAAATCGAAACAACATAATAAAAAGTCAACCGCTCCACGGATTCCCAGACAGTCTCCCACACTGGTACTAGCGAGGCCTTAGGCTGTGTAACTTCTGCGATCTGACGAGAGCAGGGGCATTCAGCTTAGAATGGCCATTGACATTAAATGCTTTAATCCATAGTCCTTTTTAATCGATTGTGAAACAAAATCTAAACGACATAATAAAAATTCAACCGCATCACGGATTCCCTGACAGTCTCCCACACTGGTACTAGCGAGGCGTTTAGCTGTGTAACTTCTGCGATCTAACGAGAGCAGGCACATTCAGCTTAGAATGGCCATTGACATTAAATGCTTTAATCCATAGTCCTTTTTAATCGATTGTGAAACAAAATCTAAACGACATAATAAAAAGTAAACCGCACCACGGATTCCCAGACAGTCTCCCACACTGGTACTAGCGAGGCCTTAAGCTGTGTAACTTCTGCGATATGACGAGAGCAGGAACATTCAGCTTAGAATGGCCATTGACATTAAAAGCTTTAATCCATAGTCCTATTTAATCTATTGTGAAACAAAATCTAAACAACATAATAAAAAGTCAACCGCACCACGGATTCCCAGATAGTCTCCCACACTCGTACAAGCGAGGCCTTAAGCTGTGTAACTTCTGCGATCTGACGAGAGCAGGGACATTCAGCTTAGAATGGCCATTGACATTAAATGCTTTAATCCATAGTCCTTTTTAATCGATTGTGAAACAAAATCTAAACGACATAATAAAAATTCAACTGCACCACGTATTCCCAGACAGTCTCCCACACTGGTACTAGCGAGGCATTAAGCTGTGTAACTTCTGCGTTCTGACGAGAGCAGGCACATTCAGTTTAGAATGGCCATTGACGTTAAATGCTTTAATCCATAGTCCTATTTAATCTATTGTGAAACAAAATCTAAACGACATAATAAAAAGTCAACCGCACCATGGATTCCCAGACAGTCTCCCACACTGGTACTAGCGAGGCCTTAAGCTGTGTAACTTCTGCGATCTAACGAGAGCAGGCACATTCAGCTTAGAATGGCCATTGACATTAAATGCTTTAATCCATAGTCCTTTTTAATCGATTGTGAAACAAAATCTAAACGACATAATAAAAAGTCAACCGCACCACGAATTCCCAGACAGTCTCCCACACTGGTACTAGCGAGGCCTTAAACTGTGTAACTTCTGCGATCTGACGAGAGCAGGGACATTCAGCTTAGAATGGCCATTGACATTAAAGCCTTAATCCATAGTCCTATTTAATCTACTGTGAAACAAAATCTAAACAACATAATAAAAAGTCAACCACAACACGGATTCCCAGACAGTCTCCCACACTGGTACTAGCGAGGCCTTAAGCTGTGTAACTTCTGCGATCTGACGAGAGCAGGCACATTTAGCTTAGAATGGCCATTGACGTTAAATGCTTTAATCCATAGTCCTATTTAATCTATTGTGAAACAAAATCTAAACGACATAATAAAAAGTCAACCGCACCACGGATTCCCAGACAGTCTCCCACACTGGTACTAGCGATGCCTTAAGCTGTGTAACTTCTGCGATCTGACGAGAGAAGGCACATTCAGCTTAGAATGGCCATTGACATTAAATGCTTTAATCCATAGTCCTTTTTAATCGATTGTGAAACAAAATCTAAACGACATAATAAAAAGTCAACCGCACCACGGATTCCCAGACAGTCTCCCACACTGGTACTAGCGAGGCCTTAAGCTGTGTAATTTCTGCATTCTGACGAGAGCAGGCACATTCAGCTTAGAATGGCCATTGACATTAAATGCTTTAATCCATAGTCCTTTTTAATCGATTGTGAAACAAAATCTAAACGACATAATAAAAAGGCAACCGCACCACGAATTCCCAGACAGTCTCCCATACTGGTACTAGCGAGGCCTTAAGCTGTGTAACTTCTGCGATCTGACGAGAGCAGGGACATTCAGCTTAGAATGGCCATTGACATTAAATGCTTTAATCCATAGTCCTTTTTAATCGATTGTGAAGCAAAATCTAAACGACATAATAAAAAGTCAACCGCACCACGGATTCCCAGACAGTCTCCCACACTGGTACTAGCGAGGCCTTAAGCTGTGTAACTTCTGCGATCTGACGAGCGCAGGCACATTCAGCTTAGAATGGCCACTGACGTTAAATGCTTTAATCCATAGTCCTATTTAATCTATTGTGAAACAAAATCTAAACGACATAATAAAAAGTCAACCGCACCACGGATTCCCAGACAGTCTCCCACACTGGTACTAGCGAGGCCTTAAGCTGTGTAACTTCTGCCATCTGACGAGAGCAGGCACATTCAGCTTAGAATGGCCATTGACATTAAATGCTTTAATCCATAGTCCTTTTTAATCGATTGTGAAACAAAATCTAAACGACATAATAAAAAGTCAACCGCACCACGGATTCCCAGACAGTCTCCCACACTGGTACTAGCGAGGCCTTAAGCTGTGTAACTTCTGCGATCTGACGAGAGCAGGCACATTCAGCTTAGAATGGCCATTGACATTAAATTCTTTAATCCATAGTCCTTTTTAATCGATTGTGAAAC
Organism: Rhinoderma darwinii; assembly: GCF_050947455.1. NCBI lineage: Eukaryota > Metazoa > Chordata > Amphibia > Anura > Rhinodermatidae > Rhinoderma > Rhinoderma darwinii. Next base: position 15,461 of record NW_027463950.1, read on the forward strand.
AAAATCTAAACGACATAATAAAAGTTCAACTGCACCACGGATTCCCAGACAGTCTCCCACACTGGTACTAGCGAGGCCTTAAGCTGTGTAACTTCTGCGATCTGACGAGAGCAGGCACATTCAGCTTAGAATGGCCATTGACGTTAAATGCTTTAATCCATAGTCCTATTTAATCTATTGTGAAACAAAATCTAAACGACATAATAAAAAGTCAACCGCACCACGGATCCCCGGACAGTCTCCCACACTAGTACTAGCGAGGCGTTAAGCTGTGTAACTTCTGCGATCTAACGAGAGCAGGCACATTCAGCTTAGAATGGCCATTGACATTAAATGCTTTAATCCATAGTCCTTTTTAATCGATTGTGAAACAAAATCTAAACGACATAATAAAAAGTCAACCGCACCACGGATTCCCAGACAGTCTCCCACACTGGTACTAGCGAGGCCTTAAGCTGTATAACTTCTGCGATCTGACGAGAGTAGGCACATTCAGCTTAGAATGGCCATTGACATTAAAAGCCTTAATCCATAGTCCTATTTAATCTATTGTGAAACAAAATCTAAACAACATAATAAAAAGTCAACCGCACCACGGATTCCCAGACAGTCTCCCACACTCGTACTAGCGAGGCCTTAAGTTGTGTAACTTCTGCGATCTGACGAGAGCAGGCACATTCAGCTTAGAATGGCCATTGACATTAAATGCTTTAATCCATAGTCCTTTTTAATCGATTGTGAAACAAAATCTAAACGACATAATAAAAATTCAACCGCACCACGGATTCCCAGACAGTCACCCACACTGGTACTAGCAAGGCCTTAAGCTGTGTAACTTCTGCGTTCTGACGAGAGCAGGCACATTCAGCTTAGAATGGCCATTGACGTTAAATGCTTTAATCCATAGTCCTATTTAATCTATTGTGAAACAAAATCTAAACGACATAATAAAAAGTCAACCGCACCACGGATTCCCAGACAGTCTCCCACTCTGGTACTAGCGAGGCCTTAAGCTGTGTAACTTCTGCGATCTGACGAGAGCAGGCACATTCAGCTTAGAATGGCCATTGACATTAAATGCTTTAATAGATAGTCCTTTTTAATCGATTGTGAAACAAAATCTAAACGACATAATATAAAGGCAACCGCACCACGGATTCCCAGACAGTCTCCCACACTGGTACTAGCGAGGCCTTAAGCTGTGTAACTTCTGCGATCTGACGAGCGCAGGCACATTCAGCTTAGAATGGCCACTGACGTTAAATGCTTTAATCCATAGTCCTATTTAATCGATTGTGAAACAAAATCTAAACGACATAATAAAAAGTCAACCGCACCACGAATTCCCAGACAGTCTCCCACACTGGTACTAGCGAGGCCTTAAACTGTGTAACTTCTGCGATCTGACGAGAGCAGGGACATTCAGCTTAGAATGGCCATTGACATTAAAGCCTTAATCCATAGTCCTATTTAATCTACTGTGAAACAAAATCTAAACAACATAATAAAAAGTCAACCACAACACGGATTCCCAGACAGTCTCCCACACTGGTACTAGCGAGGCCTTAAGCTGTGTAACTTCTGCGATCTGACGAGAGCAGGCACATTTAGCTTAGAATGGCCATTGACGTTAAATGCTTTAATCCATAGTCCTATTTAATCTATTGTGAAACAAAATCTAAACGACATAATAAAAAGTCAACCGCACCACGGATTCCCAGACAGTCTCCCACACTGGTACTAGCGATGCCTTAAGCTGTGTAACTTCTGCGATCTGACGAGAGAAGGCACATTCAGCTTAGAATGGCCATTGACATTAAATGCTTTAATCCATAGTCCTTTTTAATCGATTGTGAAACAAAATCTAAACGACATAATAAAAAGTCAACCGCACCACGGATTCCCAGACAGTCTCCCACACTGGTACTAGCGAGGCCTTAAGCTGTGTAATTTCTGCATTCTGACGAGAGCAGGCACATTCAGCTTAGAATGGCCATTGACATTAAATGCTTTAATCCATAGTCCTTTTTAATCGATTGTGAAACAAAATCTAAACGACATAATAAAAAGGCAACCGCACCACGAATTCCCAGACAGTCTCCCATACTGGTACTAGCGAGGCCTTAAGCTGTGTAACTTCTGCGATCTGACGAGAGCAGGGACATTCAGCTTAGAATGGCCATTGACATTAAATGCTTTAATCCATAGTCCTTTTTAATCGATTGTGAAGCAAAATCTAAACGACATAATAAAAAGTCAACCGCACCACGGATTCCCAGACAGTCTCCCACACTGGTACTAGCGAGGCCTTAAGCTGTGTAACTTCTGCGATCTGACGAGCGCAGGCACATTCAGCTTAGAATGGCCACTGACGTTAAATGCTTTAATCCATAGTCCTATTTAATCTATTGTGAAACAAAATCTAAACGACATAATAAAAAGTCAACCGCACCACGGATTCCCAGACAGTCTCCCACACTGGTACTAGCGAGGCCTTAAGCTGTGTAACTTCTGCCATCTGACGAGAGCAGGCACATTCAGCTTAGAATGGCCATTGACATTAAATGCTTTAATCCATAGTCCTTTTTAATCGATTGTGAAACAAAATCTAAACGACATAATAAAAAGTCAACCGCACCACGGATTCCCAGACAGTCTCCCACACTGGTACTAGCGAGGCCTTAAGCTGTGTAACTTCTGCGATCTGACGAGAGCAGGCACATTCAGCTTAGAATGGCCATTGACATTAAATTCTTTAATCCATAGTCCTTTTTAATCGATTGTGAAACAAAATCTAAACGACATAATAAAAGTTCAACTGCACCACGGATTCCCAGACAGTCTCCCACACTGGTACTAGCGAGGCCTTAAGCTGTGTAACTTCTGCGATCTGACGAGAGCAGGCACATTCAGCTTAGAATGGCCATTGACGTTAAATGCTTTAATCCATAGTCCTATTTAATCTATTGTGAAACAAAATCTAAACGACATAATAAAAAGTCAACCGCACCACGGATCCCCGGACAGTCTCCCACACTAGTACTAGCGAGGCGTTAAGCTGTGTAACTTCTGCGATCTAACGAGAGCAGGCACATTCAGCTTAGAATGGCCATTGACATTAAATGCTTTAATCCATAGTCCTTTTTAATCGATTGTGAAACATAATCTAAACGACATAATAAAAAGTCAACCGCACCACGGATTCCCAGACAGTCTCCCACACTCGTACTAGCGAGGCCTTAAGTTGTGTAACTTCTGCGATCTGACGAGAGCAGGCACATTCAGCTTAGAATGGCCATTGACATTAAATGCTTTAATCCATAGTCCTTTTTAATCGATTGTGAAACAAAATCTAAACGACATAATAAAAATTCAACCGCACCACGGATTCCCAGACAGTCACCCACACTGGTACTAGCAAGGCCTTAAGCTGTGTAACTTCTGCGTTCTGACGAGAGCAGGCACATTCAGCTTAGAATGGCCATTGACGTTAAATGCTTTAATCCATAGTCCTATTTAATCTATTGTGAAACAAAATCTAAACGACATAATAAAAAGTCAACCGCACCACGGATTCCCAGACAGTCTCCCACACTGGTACTAGCGAGGCCTTAAGCTGTGTAACTTCTGCGATCTGACGAGAGCAGGCACATTCAGCTTAGAATGGCGATTGACATTAAATGCTTTAATAGATAGTCCTTTTTAATCGATTGTGAAACAAAATCTAAACGACATAATATAAAGGCAACCGCACCACGGATTCCCAGACAGTCTCCCACACAGGTACTAGCGAGGCCTTAAGCTGTGTAACTTCTGCGATCTGACGAGAGCAGGGACATTCACCTTAGAATGGCCATTGACATTAAATGCTTTAATCCATAGTCCTTTTTAATCGATTGTGAAACAAAATCTAAACGACATAATAAAAAGCCAACCGCACCACGGATTCCCAGACAGTCTCCAACACTGGTACTAGCGAGGCCTTAGGCTGTGTAACTTCTGCGATCTGACGAGAGCAGGGACATTCAGCTTAGAATGGCCATTGACATTAAATGCTTTAATCCAAAGTCCTTTTTAATCGATTGTGAAACAAAATCTAAACGACATAATAAGAAGTCAACCGCACAACGGATTCAAAGACAGTCACCCACACTGGTACTAGCGAGGCCTTAAGCTGTGTAACTTCTGCAATCTGACGAGAGCAGGCACACTCAGCTTAGAATGGCCATTGACATTAAAAGCCTTAATCCATAGTCCTATTTAATCTATTGTGAAACAAAATCTAAACAACATAATAAAAAGTCAAGCGCACCACGGATTCCCAGACAGTCTCCCACACTGGTACTAGCGAGGTCTTAAGCTGTGTAACTTCTGCGTTCTGACGAGAGCAGGCACATTCAGCTTAGAATGGCCATTGACATTAAATGCTTTAATCCATAGTCCTTTTTAATCGATTGTGAAACAAAATCTAAACGACATAATAAAAAGTCAACCGCACCACGGATTCCCAGACAGTCTCCCACACTGGTACTAGTGAGGCCTTAAGCTGTGTAACTTCTGCGATCTGACGAGAGCAGGGACATTCAGCTTAGAATGGCCATTGACATTAAATGCTTTAATCCATAGTCCTTTTTAATCGATTGTGAAACAAAATCGAAACAACATAATAAAAAGTCAACCGCTCCACGGATTCCCAGACAGTCTCCCACACTGGTACTAGCGAGGCCTTAGGCTGTGTAACTTCTGCGATCTGACGAGAGCAGGGGCATTCAGCTTAGAATGGCCATTGACATTAAATGCTTTAATCCATAGTCCTTTTTAATCGATTGTGAAACAAAATCTAAACGACATAATAAAAATTCAACTGCACCACGGATTCCCAGACAGTCTCCCACAATGGTACTAGCGAGGCCTTAAGCTGTGTAACTTCTGTGATCTGACGAGAGCAGGCACATTCAGCTTAGAATGGCCATTGAGATTAAAAGCCTTAATCCATAGTCCTATTTAATCTATTGTGAAACAAAATCTAAACAACAAAATAAAAAGTCAACCGCACCACGGATTCCCAGACAGTCTCCCACACTCGTACTAGCGAGGGCTTAAGCTGTGTAACTTCTGCGATCTGACGAGAGCAGGGACATTCAGCTTAGAATGGCCATTGACATTAAATGCTTTAATCCATAGTCCTTTTTAATCGATTGTGAAACAAAATCTAAACGACATAATAAAAATTCAACCGCACCACGGATTCCCAGACAGTCTCCAACGCTGGTACTAGCGAGGCCTTAAGCTGTGTAACTTCTGCGATCTAACGAGAGCAGGCACATTCAGCTTAGAATGGCCATTGACATTAAAAGCCTTAATCCATAGTCCTATTTAATCTATTGTGAAACAAAATCTAAACAACATAATTAAAAGTCAACCGCACCACGGATTCCCAGACAGTCTCACACACTGGTACTAGCGAGGCCTTAAGCTGTGTAACTTCTGCGATCTGACGAGAGCAGGGACATTCAGCTTAGAATGGCCATTGACATTAAATGCTTTAATCCATAGTCCTTTTTAATCGATTGTGAAACAAAATCTAAACGACATAATAAAAATTCAACCGCACCACGGATTCCCAGACAGTCTCCAACGCTGGTACTAGCGAGGCCTTAAGCTGTGTAACTTCTGCGTTCTGACGAGAGCAGGCACATTCAGCTTAGAATGGCCATTGACATTAAATGCTTTAATCCATAGTCCTATTTAATCTATTGTGAAACAAAATCTAAACGACATAATAAAAAGTCAACCGCACCACGGATTCCCAGACAGTCTCCCACACTGGTACTAGCGAGGCCTTAAGCTGTGTAACTTCTGCGATCTGACGAGAGCAGGCACATTCAGCTTAGAATGGCCATTGACATTAAATGCTTTAATCCATAGTCCTCTTTAATCGATTGTGAAACAAAATCTAAACGACATAATAAAAAGACAACCGCACCACGGATTCCCAGACATTCTCCCACACTGGTACTAGCGAGGCCTTAAGCTGTGTAACTTCTGCGATCTGACGAGAGCAGGCACATTCAGCTTAGAATGGCCATTGCCATTAAATGCTTTAATCCATAGTCCTATTTAATCTATTGTGAAACAAAATCTAAACGACATAATAAAAAGTCAACCGCACCACGGATTCCCAGACAGTCTCCCACACTGGTACTAGCGAGGCCTTAAGCTGTGTAACTTCTGCGATCTGACGAGAGCAGGCACATTCAGCTTAGAATGGCCATTGACATTAAATGCTTTAATCCATAGTCCTCTTTAATCGATTGTGAAACAAAATCTAAACGACATAATAAAAAGACAACCGCACCACGGATTCCCAGACATTCTCCCACACTGGTACTAGCGAGGCCTTAAGCTGTGTAACTTCTGCGATCTGACGAGAGCAGGCACATTCAGCTCAGAATGGCCATTGACATTAAATGCTTTAATCCATAGTCCTTTTTAATCGATTGTGAAACAAAATCTAAACGACATAATAAGAAGTCAACCGCACAACGGATTCACAGACAGTCTCCCACATTGGTACTAGTGAGGCCTTAAGCTGTGTAACTTCTGCGTTCTGACGAGAGCAGGCACATTCAGCTTAGAATGGCCATTGTTGTTAAATGCTTTAATCCATAGTCCTATTTAATCTATTGTGAAACAAAATCTAAACGACATAATAAAAATTCAACTGCACCACGTATTCCCAGACAGTCTCCCACACTGGTACTAGCGAGGCATTAAGCTGTGTAACTTCTGCGTTCTGACGAGAGCAGGCACATTCAGTTTAGAATGGCCATTGACGTTAAATGCTTTAATCCATAGTCCTATTTAATCTATTGTGAAACAAAATCTAAACGACATAATAAAAAGTCAACCGCACCATGGATTCCCAGACAGTCTCCCACACTGGTACTAGCGAGGCCTTAAGCTGTGTAACTTCTGCAATCTGACGAGAGCAGGCACATTCAGCTTAGAATGGCCATTGACGTTAAATGCTTTAATCCATAGTCCTATTTAATCTATTGTGAAACAAAATCTAAACGACATAATAAAAAGTCAACCGCACCACGGATTCCCAGACAGTCTCCCACACTGGTACTAGGGAGGCGTTAAGCTGTGTAACTTCTGCGATCTAACGAGAGCAGGCACATTCAGCTTAGAATGGCCATTGACATTAAATGCTTTAATCCATAGTCCTTTTTAATCGATTGTGAAACAAAATCTAAACGACATAATAAAAAGTCAACCGCACCACGAATTCCCAGACAGTCTCCCACACTGGTACTAGCGAGGCCTTAAACTGTGTAACTTCTGCGATCTGACGAGAGCAGGCACATTTAGCTTAGAATGGCCATTGACGTTAAATGCTTTAATCCATAGTCCTTTTTAATCGATTGTGAAACAAAATCTAAACGACATAATAAAAATTCAACCGCACCACGGATTCCCAGACAGTCTCCAACGCTGGTACTAGCGAGGCCTTAAGCTGTGTAACTTCTGCGTTCTGACGAGAGCAGGCACATTCAGCTTAGAATGGCCATTGACATTAAATGCTTTAATCCATAGTCCTATTTAATCTACTGTGAAACAAAATCTAAACAACATAATAAAAAGTCAACCACACCACGGATTCCCAGACAGTCTCCCACACTGGTACTAGCGAGGCCTTAAGCTGTGTAACTTCTGCGATCTGACGAGAGCAGGCACATTTAGCTTAGAATGGCCATTGACGTTAAATGCTTTAATCCATAGTCCTATTTAATCTATTGTGAAACAAAATCTAAACGACATAATAAAAAGTCAACCGCACCACGGATTCCCAGACAGTCTCCCACACTGGTACTAGCGAGGCCTTAAGCTGTGTAACTTCTGCGATCTGACGAGAGAAGGCACATTCAGCTTAGAATGGCCATTGACATTAAATGCTTTAATCCATAGTCCTTTTTAATCGATTGTGAAGCAAAATCTAAACGACATAATAAAAAGTCAACCGCACCACGGATTCCCAGACAGTCTCCCACACTGGTACTAGCGAGGCCTTAAGCTGTGTAACTTCTGCGATCTGACGAGCGCAGGCACATTCAGCTTAGAATGGCCATTGACGTTAAATGCTTTAATCCATAGTCCTATTTAATCTATTGTGAAACAAAATCTAAACGACATACTAAAAAGTCAACCGCACCACGGATTCCCAGACAGTCTCCCACACTGGTACTAGCGAGGCCTTAAGCTGTGTAACTTCTGCCATCTGACGAGAGCAGGCACATTCAGCTTAGAATGGCCATTGACATTAAATGCTTTAATCCATAGTCCTTTTTAATCGATTGTGAAACAAAATCTAAACGACATAATAAAAATTCAACAGCACCACGGATTCCCAGACAGTCTCCCACACTGGTACTAGCGAGGCCTTAAGCTGTGTAACGTCTGCGATCTAACGAGAGCAGGGACATTCAGCTTAGAATGGCCATTGACATTAAAGGCTTTAATCCATAGTCCTTTTTAATCGATTGTGAAACAAAATCTAAACGACATAATAAAAATGCAACCGCACCACGGATTCCCAGACAGTCTCCCACACTGGTACTAGCGAGGCCTTAAGCTGTGTAACTTCTGCGTTCTGACCAGAGCAGGCACATTCAGCTTAGAATAGCCATTGACGTTAAGTGCTTTAATCCATAGTCCTATTTAATCTATTGTGAAACAAAATCTAAACGACATAATAAAAAGTCAACCACACCATGGATTCCCAGACAGTCTCCCACACTGTTTCTAGCGAGGCCTTAACCCCTTCCCGCATTTTCACGTACAGTTACGTGATGGGAGATGGCCTTTTCCCGCATCTCCACGTAACTGTACGTGATGGAGATGAAGCTGGCTCAGGAGCTGAGCCAGCGACATCACCGCCGGGTGACAGCTGTATGTTACAGCTGGCACCCTGAGGTATCGGCCAGGACCGGAGCTAGCCTCCGATCCGACCGATTAACCCCTCACATGCTGCGTTCAATAGAGATCGCAGCATGTGAGGAGTTTATAGCCACCGGCGACAAAGCAACGTGATCGCTGGGTTGCCGGTGGCTGCAAATGCGATCGGAGGGGTAATACTTACCTCCCGGTCCGCCAGTAACGGAATCCTCCTATGCCCCGTCGTCGGCGGGGCCCAGGAGGCTTCCGGTACCATCGGCAAGATGGCGCCGGCTCAGCTTCCGGTTCAGAAGCTGAGCCGGCGTCATCAGCAGTGGGTGTCCGCTGTATGTTACAGCGGACACCCCGATCTATCGCCAGGAACCGGAGCTAGCTCCGATTCCTGGCATTAACCCCTTCAATGCAGCGATTCAATGCAATCGCTGCATCAAAGTGGTTTGTATGCAATCGGCAGCCTTGCCACGCGATGGCAAGGCTGGCGACTGCTACTATGGCAACAGGATGCCTAACAATGGCTTCCTATCTGCCATTACGTTAGCCGATTAGGCCCCGCCCGGAGGCGGAGCCTGATCGGCTTGCTGTCAGTGAACAACTGACAGTTCTAATACATTGCACTACATAGGTAGTGCAATGTATTAGAACATCAATAAAACAGTTGGACCTTCAAGTCCCCTAGTGGGACTAAAGAAAAGTGTAAAAAAAAGTGTAAAAAAAGTAAAAATAAAAGTTGTAAAAAATACAATAAAAGTTTTAAATAATAACACAAAACACAATCGCCCTTTTACCCTTATCAAGTAATTTATTATTGAAAAAAATAATAAAGCCATACATGTTTGGTATCGCTGCGACCGTAACGACCTGAACTATAAAATATTATGTTATTTATCCAGCGCAGTGAACGCCGTAAAAAAAAAAACTAAAAAATACTGACATAATTGCTATTTTTTGGTCACTTTGTCTTCCAAAAATTGAAATAAAAAGTGATCAAAAAGTCGCATGTACCTAAAAATGGTACCAATAAAAACTATAACTCGTCTCGCTAAAAACAAGCCCTCATACAGCTCCGTCGACGAAAAATGTAAAACCGTTATGGTTCTCTCAACTTGGCGACAGAAAAAATCCATTCTCTTTACAAAAGTAATTTTATTGTGCAAAAAGTTGTAAAACATAAAAAGTGCTATAAATTTGGTATCGCCAGAATCGGACTGACACGCAGAATAACGTGAACATGTAATTTATAATGCGTGGTGAACGCTGTATAAAAACAACTAAAAAAATATGCCAGAATTGCTGTTTTTTGGTCACCTTGCCTCCCAAAAAAAAAGGATAACAAGTGATCAAAAAGTCGCATGTACCCCAAAATGGTACCAATAAAAACTACAGCTCGTAACACAAAAAAACAGCCGTCATACCACTACGTCTATGAAAAAATAAAATTAGTCAAGGCACCAATAAGCCAGGAAATAAAAATATGCAGTTGTGCCGGCCCGAGGGGAACGTTTCTTCTCTTTCAAGTGGCGAATTATCAAGGCCCCTAAAATTAGGGAACCAGGAAGGGGAGGGCCCAAACATATCCGCTGGAAGTGAGGGCGCCCGTATTATACCAGGACAACACTTTCCTGCAAAATCCCCCAAACTGCAAAGGTCCAGAGTGTGGTCCAAAAGGGGACTAAGTAAAGACCATTTATTAGTGCGACACCGGCCTGTGCAGAAAGTCACAGCGTAACACACATCTATGGATTATTTTATTGGTTTTTTTTACCCCACTATACCACCTGACTATGCCCCTTATATACTCCGCCCGTCTTACATGTACCCCCACATTATAAACGGAAACACCAGTAAGACTCAAAACAAAACTACTACAACCAAAATCCACGCTCCAAAAGCCAAATGGCGCTACCTCCCTTCTGAACCCTACAGTTTGCCCAAACAGCAGTTTACTTCCACATATATGGCATCGCCATATCCGGGAGAACCCTTTTAACAATTTTTGGGGTGTGTCTCTCCAGTGGCACAAGCTGGGCGCCACATATTGGCATATCTATTGAAAAACCCTTTTCACTCTGCAACATCGCGTGCACACCAATTTCTGCCAATCACCTGTGGGGTTAATATGCTCACTACACCCCTAGGTGAATACTTTGACGGGTGTAGTTTCCAAAATGGGGTCAGTTCTGGGGGGGATCCACTGTTTTAGTCCCACAGGGACTTTGCAAATGCGACCAGAAACCAATCCAGCAAAATCTGTACTCCAAAAGCCAAATGGCGCTCCTTCCCTTCGGAGCCCTACTCTGTGCCCAAACAGCAGTTTATGACCACATATGTGGTATTGCCGTACACAGGAGAAGTTGCTTTACAAGTGTTGGGGAGCTTTTTTTCATTTATTTGTTGAGAATATGAAACATTTTCAGCTAAAACTACGTCTTATTGAAGAAAAAGGATTTTTTTTATTTTCACTGCCCAATTCTAATAAAATCTATGAAACACCTGTGGGGTCAAAATGCTCACTACACCCCTAGATGGATTCCTCAAGGGGTGTAGTTTCGTGAATCGAGTGACTTTTGGGGAGTTTCCACTGTACTGGTACCTTAGGAGCTTTGCAAAAGTGACATGGTGTCAAGAAATCAATCCAGCAAAATCTGTGCTCCAAAAGCCAAACGGCACTCCTTCTCTTCTGATCCTTGCCGTATGCCCAAACAGCAGTTTATGACCACAAATGGGGTATTGCCGTACTCCTGAGAAGTTGCTTTACAAATGTTGGGGTTCTTTTATTCCTTTATTTGTTGAGAAAATGAAAAATGTTGAGCTAAAGCTACGTCTTATTGGAAAAAAAGGATTTTTTTTATCTTCACTGCCCAATTCTAATAAAATCTATGAAGCCCCTGTGGGTTCAAAATGCTCACTACACCCCTAGATGGATTCTTCAAGGGGTGTAGTTTCCTAAATGGAGTCACTTTTTTGGTGTTTTCACTGTTTTGGTCCCTTATGGGGCTTTGCAAATGCGACGTGGTCTCCGCAAACCATTCCTGCTAAATTTGAGCTCCAAAAGCCAAATGGCGCTCTTTCCCTTCTAAGCCCTGCCGTGTGTCCAAACAGCCGTTTATGACCACATGCAGGGTACTGTTTTACTCGGGAGAAATTGCTTTACAAAAGTATTGGTGCATTTTCTCCTTTTAGTCCTTGTGGAAATTAGAAAAAATAAGCTAAACCTACATTTTCTTTGAAAGAATTTAGATTTTCATTTTCACGGCCTACTTCCAATAATTTCTGCAAAAAACCTGCGGGGTCAAAATGCTCACTATACCCCTAGATAATTTCCTCAAGGGGTATAGTTTCCAAAATGGGGTCACTTTTGGGGGATTTCCACTGTTTTGGTGCCTCAAGAGCCTTTCAAACCCGACATGGTGCCTAAAATATATTCTAACAAAAAGGAGGCCCCAAAATCCTCTAGGTGTTCCTTTGCTTCTGAGGCCTGTGCTTCAGTCAATAAGTGCACTAGGGCCACATGTGGGGTATTTCTAAAAACGGCAGAATCTGGGCAATAGATATTGAGTTGCGTTTCTCTGGTAAAACTTTCTGTGTTACAAAAAAAATAGATGAAAAATTTATTTCTGCAAAAAAAAAAGAAATTTGAACATTTCACATCTACTTTGCCTTAATTCCTGTGAAACATCTAAAGGGTTAAGAAACTTTCTAAATGCTGTTTTGAATACTTTGAGGGGTGAAGTTTTTAAAATGGGGTGACTTATTGAGGGTTTCTAATATATAAGGCCCTAAAATCCACTTCACAACTGAACTGGCCCCTGTAAAAATAGCCTTTTGAAATTTTCTTGAAAATGTGAGAAATTGCTGCTAAAGTTCTAAGCCTTGTGATGTCATAGAAAAATAAAAGGATGTTCAAAAAACGATGCCAATCTAAAGTAGACATATGGGTAATGTTAATTAGCAACAATTTTGTGTGGTATTACTGCCTGTCTTACAAGCAGATACATATAAATTTAGAAAAATGCAAATTTTTGCAATTTTTCGCTAAATTTTGGTGTTTTTCACAATTAAATACTTAATGTATCGAGCAAATTTTGCCAGTATCATTAAGTCCAATGTGTCACGAGAAAACAATCTCAGAATCGCTTGGATAGGTAAAAGCATTCCGAAGTTATTACCACATAAATTGAAACATGTCCGATTTGAAAAAATTGGCTGTGTCCTGAAGGCCAAAACAGGCTGTGTCTTGAAGGGGTTAAGCTGTGTAACTTCTGCGATCTGACGAGAGCAGGGACATTCAGCTTAGAATGGCCATTGACGTTAAATCCTTTAATCCATAGTCCTATTTAATCTATTGTGAAACAAAATCTAAACGACATAATAAAAAGTCAACCGCACCACGGATTCCCAGACAGTCTCCCACACTGGTACTAGCGAGGCCTTAAGCTGTGTAACTTCTGCGTTCTGACCAGAGCAGGCACATTCAGCTTAGAATGGCCATTGACGTTAAATGCTTTAATCCATAGTCCTATTTAATCGATTGTGAAACAAAATCTAAACGACATAATAAAAAGTCAACCACACCACGGATTCCCAGACAGTCTCCCACACTGGTACTAGCGAGGCCTTAAGCTGTGTAACTTCTGCGATCTGACGAGAGCAGGGACATTCAGCTTAGAATGGCCATTGACATTAAATGCTTTATTCCATAGTCCTTTTTAATCGATTGTGAAACAAAATCTAAACGACATAATAAAAATTCAACCGCACCACGGATTCCCAGACAGTCTCCCACACTGGTACTAGCGAGGCCTTAAGCTGTGTAACTTCTGCGATCTGATGAGAGCAGGCACATTCAGCTTAGAATGGCCATTAACATTAAAAGCCTTAATCCATAGTCCTATTTAATCTATTGTGAAACAAAATCTAAACAACATATTAAAAAGTCAACCGCACCACGGATTCCCAGACAGTCTCCCACACTGGTACTAGCGAGGGCTTAAGCTGTGTAACTTCTGCGATCTGACGAGAGGAGGCACATCCAGCTTAAAATGGCCATTGACATTAAATGCTTTAATCCATAGTCCTTTTTAATCGATTGTGAAACAAAATCTAAACGACATAATAAAAAGTCAACCGCACCACGGATTCCCAGACAGTCTCCCACACTGGTACTAGCGAGGCCTTAAGCTGTGTAACTTCTGCGATCTGACGAAAGCAGGCACATTCAGCTTAGAATGGCCATTGACATTAAAAGCCTTAATCCATAGTCCTATTTAATCTATTGTGAAACAAAATCTAAACAACACAGTAAAAAGTCAACCGCACCACGGATTCCCAGACAGTCTCCCACACTGGTACTAGCGAGGCCTTAAGCTGTGTAACTTCTGCTATCTGACGAGAGCAGGGACATTCAGCTTAGAATGGCCATTGACATTAAATGCTTTAATCCATAGTCCTTTTTAATCGATTGTGAAACAAAATCTAAACGACATAATAAAAATTCAACCGCACCACGGATTCCCAGACAGTCTCCCACACTGGTACTAGCGAGGCCTTAAGCTGTGTAACTTCTGCGATCTGACGAGAGCAGGGACATTCAGCTTAGAATGGCCATTGACATTAAATGCTTTAATCCATAGTCCTTTTTAATCGATTGTGAAACAAAATCGAAACAACATAATAAAAAGTCAACCGCTCCACGGATTCCCAGACAGTCTCCCACACTGGTACTAGCGAGGCCTTAGGCTGTGTAACTTCTGCGATCTGACGAGAGCAGGGGCATTCAGCTTAGAATGGCCATTGACATTAAATGCTTTAATCCATAGTCCTTTTTAATCGATTGTGAAACAAAATCTAAACGACATAATAAAAATTCAACCGCACCACGGATTCCCAGACAGTCTCCCACACTGGTACTAGCGAGGCGTTAAGCTGTGTAACTTCTGCGATCTAACGAGAGCAGGCACATTCAGCTTAGAATGGCCATTGACATTAAATGCTTTAATCCATAGTCCTTTTTAATCGATTGTGAAACAAAATCTAAACGACATAATAAAAATTCTACCGCACCACGGATTCCCAGACAGTCTCCAACACTGGTACTAGCGAGGCCTTAAGCTGTGTAACTTCTGCGTTCTGACGAGAGCAGGCACATTCAGCTTAGAATGGCCATTGACGTTAAATGCTTTAATCCATAGTCCTATTTAATCTATTGTGAAACAAAATCTAAACGACATAATAAAAAGTAAACCGCACCACGGATTCCCAGACAGTCTCCCACACTGGTACTAGCGAGGCCTTAAGCTGTGTAACTTCTGCGATCTGACGAGAGCAGGCACATTCAGCTTAGAATGGCCATTGACATTAAAAGCCTTAATCCATAGTCCTATTTAATCTATTGTGAAACAAAATCTAAACAACATAATAAAAAGTCAACCGCACCACGGATTCCCAGACAGTCTCCCACACTCGTACAAGCGAGGCCTTAAGCTGTGTAACTTCTGCGATCTGACGAGAGCAGGCACATTCAGCTTAGAATGGCCATTGACATTAAATGCTTTAATCCATAGTCCTTTTTAATCGATTGTGAAACAAAATCTAAACGACATAATAAAAGGTCAACCGCACCACGGATTCCCAGACAGTCTCCCACACTGGTACTAGCGAGGACTTAAGTTGTGTAACTTCTGCGATCTGACGAGAGCAGGCACATTCAGCTTAGAATGGCCATTGACATTAAATTCTTTAATCCATAGTCCTTTTTAATCGATTGTGAAACAAAATCTAAACGACATAATAAAAGTTCAACTGCACCACGGATTCCCAGACAGTCTCCCACACTGGTACTAGCGAGGCCTTAAGCTGTGTAACTTCTGCGTTCTGACGAGAGCAGGCACATTCAGCTTAGAATGGCCATTGACGTTAAATGCTTTAATCCATAGTCCTATTTAATCTATTGTGAAACAAAATCTAAACGACATAATAAAAAGTCAACCGCACCACGGATCCCCAGACAGTCTCCCACACTGGTACTAGCGAGGCGTTAAGCTGTGTAACTTCTGCGATCTAACGAGAGCAGGCACATTCAGCTTAGAATGGCCATTGACATTAAATGCTTTAATCCATAGTCCTTTTTAATCGATTGTGAAACAAAATCTAAACGACATAATAAGAAGTCAACCGCACCACGGATTCCCAGACAGTCACCCACACTGGTACTAGCAAGGCCTTAAGCTGTGTAACTTCTGCGTTCTGACGAGAGCAGGCACATTCAGCTTAGAATGGCCATTGACGTTAAATTCTTTAATCCATAGTCCTATTTAATCTATTGTGAAACAAAATCTAAACGACATAATAAAAAGTCAACTGCACCACGGATTCCCAGACAGTCTCCCACACTGGTACTAGCGAGGCCTTAAGCTGTGTAACTTCTGCGATCTGACGAGAGCAGGCAGATTCAGCTTAGAATGGCCATTGACATTAAATGCTTTAATAGATAGTCCTTTTTAATCGATTGTGAAACAAAATCTAAACGACATAATAAAATGTCAACCGCACCACGGATTCCCAGACAGTCTCCCACACAGGTACTAGCGAGGCCTTAAGCTGTGTAACTTCTGCGATCTGACAAGAGCAGGGACATTCACCTTAGAATGGCCATTGACATTAAATGCTTTAATCCATAGTCCTTTTTAATCGATTGTGAAACAAAATCTAAACGACATAATAAAAAGCCAACCGCACCACGGATTCCCAGACAGTCTCCCACACTGGTACTAGCGAGGCCTTAGGCTGTGTAACTTCTGCGATCTGACGAGAGCAGGGACATTCAGCTTAGAATGGCCATTGACATTAAATGCTTTAATCCATAGTCCTTTTTAATCGATTGTGAAACAAAATCTAAACGACATAATAAAAATTCAACCGCACCACGGATTCCCAGACAGTCTCCCACACTGGTACTAGCGAGGCCTTAAGCTGTGTAACTTCTGCGATCTGACGAGAGCAGGAACATTCAGCTTGGAATGGCCATTGACGGTAAATGCTTTAATCCATAGTCCTATTTAATCTATTGTGAAACAAAATCTAAACGACATAATAAAAAGGCAACCGCACCACGGATTCCCAGACAGTCTCCCACACTGGTATTAGCGAGGCGTTTAGCTATGTAACTTCTGCGATCTAACGAGAGCAGGCACATTCAGCTTAGAATGGCCATTGACATTAAATGCTTTAATCCATAGTCCTTTTTAATCGATTGTGAAACAAAATCTAATCGACATAATAAGAAGTCAACCGCACCACGGATTCACAGACAGTCTCCCACACTGGTACTAGCGAGGCCTTAAGCTGTGTAACTTCTGCGATCTGACGAGAGCAGGCACACTCAGCTTAGAATGGCCATTGACATTAAAAGCCTTAATCCATAGTCCTATTTAATCTATTGTGAAACAAAATCTAAACAACATAATAAAAAGTCAACCGCACCACGGATTCCCAGACAGTCTCCCACACTCGTACTAGCGAGGCCTTAAGCTGTGTAACTTCTGCGATCTGACGAGAGCAGGGACATTCAGCATAGAATGGCCATTGACATTAAATTCTTTAATCCATAGTCCTTTTTAATCGATTGTGAAACAAAATCTAAACGACATAATAAAAAGTCAACTGCACCACGGATTCCCAGACAGTCTCCCACACTGGTACTAGCGAGGCTTTAAGCTGTGTAACTTCTGTGATCTGACGAGAGCAGGCACATTCAGCTTAGAATAGCCATTGACGTTAAATGCTCTAATCCATAGTCCTATTTAATCTATTGTGAAACAAAATCTAAACGACATAATAAAACGTCAACCGCACCACGGATTCCCAGACAGTCTCCCACACTGGTACTAGCGAGGCGTTAAGTTGTGTAACTTCTGCGATCTAACGAGAGCAGGCACATTCAGCTTAGAATGGCCATTGACATTAAATGCTTTAATCCATAGTCCTTTTTAATCGATTGTGAAACAAAATCTAAACGACAATAATTAGTAAACCGTACCACGGATTCCCAGACAGTCTCCCACACTGGTACTAGCGAGGCCTTAAGCTGTGTAACTTCTGCGATCTGACGAGAGCAGGCACATTCAGCTTAGAATGGCCATTGACATTAAAAGGCTTAATCCATAGTCCTATTTAATCTATTGTGAAACAAAATCTAAACAACATAATAAAAAGTCAACCGCACCACGGATTCACAGACAGTCTCCCACACTCGTACAAGCGAGGCCTTAAGCTGTGTAACTTCTGCGATCTGACGAGAGAAGGGACATTCAGCTTAGAATGGCCATTGACATTAAATGCTTTAATCCATAGTCCTTTTTAATCGATTGTAAAACAAAATCTAAACGACATAATAAAAATTCAACTGTACCACGTATTCCCAGACAGTCTCCCACACTGGTACTAGCGAGGCATTAAGCTGTGTAACTTCTGCGTTCTGACAAGAGCAGGCACATTCAGCTTAGAATGGCCATTGACGTTAAATGCTTTAATCCATAGTCCTTTTTAATCGATTGTGAAACAAAATCTAAACGACATAATAAAAATTCAACCGCACCACGGATTCCCAGACAGTCTCCCACACTGGTACTAGCGAGGCCTTAAGCTGTGTAACTTCTGCGATCTGACGAGAGCAGGCACATTCAGCTTAGAATGGCCATTGACGTTAAATGCTTTAATCCATAGTCCTATTTAATCTATTGTGAAACAAAATCTAAACGACATAATAAAAAGTCAACCGCATCACGGATTCCCAGACAGTCTCCCACACTGGTACTAGCGAGGCGTTAAGCTATGTAACTTCTGCGATCTAACGAGAGCAGGCACATTCAGCTTAGAATGGCCATTGACATTAAATGCTTTAATCCATAGTCCTTTTTAATCGATTGTGAAACAAAATCTAAACGACATAATAAGAAGTCAACCGCACAACGGATTCACAGACAGTCACCCACACTGGTACTAGCGAGGCCTTAAGCTGTGTAACTACTGCAATCTGACGAGAGCAGGCACACTCAGCTTAGAATGGCCATTGACATTAAAAGCCTTAATCCATAGTCCTATTTAATCTATTGTGAAACAAAATCTAAACAACATAATAAAAAGTCAAGCGCACCACGGATTCCCAGACAGTCTCCCACACTGGTACTAGCGAGGCCTTAAGCTGTGTAACTTCTGCGTTCTGACGAGAGCAGGCACATTCAGCTTAGAATGGCCATTGATGTTAAATGCTTTAATCCATAGTCCTATTTAATCTATTGTGAAACAAAATCTAAACGACATAATAAAAAGTCAACCGCACAATGGATTCCCAGACTGTCTCCCACACTGGTACTAGCGAGGCCTTAAGCTGTGTAACTTCTGCGATCTGACGAGAGCAGGCACATTCAGCTTAGAATGGCCATTGACATTAACTGCTTTAATCCATAGTCCTTTTTAATCGATTGTGAAACAAAATCTAAACGACATAATAAAAAGTCAACCGCACCACGGATTCCCAGACAGTCTCCCACACTGGTACTAGTGAGGCCTTAAGCTGTGTAACTTCTGCGATCTGACGAGAGCAGGGACATTCAGCTTAGAATGGCCATTGACATTAAATGCTTTAATCCATAGTCCTTTTTAATCGATTGTGAAACAAAATCGAAACAACATAATAAAAAGTCAACCGCTCCACGGATTCCCAGACAGTCTCCCACACTGGTACTAGCGAGGCCTTAGGCTGTGTAACTTCTGCGATCTGACGAGAGCAGGGGCATTCAGCTTAGAATGGCCATTGACATTAAATGCTTTAATCCATAGTCCTTTTTAATCGATTGTTAAACAAAATCTAAACGACATAATAAGAAGTCAACCGCACCACGGATTCACAGACAGTCTCCCACACTGGTACTAGCGAGGCCTTAAGCTGTGTAACTTCTGCGATCTGACGAGAGCAGGCACACTCAGCTTAGAATGGCCATTGACATTAAAAGCCTTAATCCATAGTCCTATTTAATCTATTGTGAAACAAAATCTAAACAACATAATAAGAAGTCCACCGCACCACGGATTCCCAGACAGTCTCCCACACTCGTACTAGCGAGGCCTTAAGCTGTGTAACTTCTGCGATCTGACGAGAGCAGGGACATTCAGTTTAGAATGGCCATTGACATTAAATTCTTTAATCCATAGTCCTTTTTAATCTATTGTGAAACAAAATCTAAACGACATAATAAAAAGTTAACTGCACCACGGATTCCCAGACAGTCTCCCACACTGGTACTAGCGAGGCCTTAAGCTGTGTAACTTCTGCGATTTGACGAGAGCAGGTACATTCAGCTTAGAATAGCCATTGACGTTAAATGCTTTAATCCATAGTCCTATTTAATCTATTGTGAAACAAAATCTAAACGACATAATAAAAAGTCAACCGCACCACGGATTCCCAGACAGTCTCCCACACTGGTACTAGCGAGGCGTTAAGCTGTGTAACTTCTGCGATCTAACGAGAGCAGGCACATTCAGCTTAGAATGGCCATTGACATTAAATGCTTTAATCCATAGTCCTTTTTAATCGATTGTGAAACAAAATCTAAACGACATAATAAAAAGTAAACCGCACCACGGATTCCCAGACAGTCTCCCACACTGGTACTAGCGAGGCCTTAAGCTGTGTAACTTCTGCGATCTGACGAGAGCAGGCACATTCAGCTTAGAATGGCCATTGACATTAAAAGCCTTAATCCATAGTCCTATTTAATCTATTGTGAAACAAAATCTAAACAACATAATAAAAAGTCAACCGCACCACGGATTCCCAGACAGTCTCCCACATTCGTACAAGCGAGGCCTTAAGCTGTGTAACTTCTGCGATCTGACGAGAGAAGGGACATTCAGCTTAGAATGGCCATTGACATTAAAGCCTTAATCCATAGTCCTATTTAATCTACTGTGAAACAAAATCTAAACAACATAATAAAAAGTCAACCACACCACGGATTCCCAGACAGTCTCCCACACTAGTACTAGCGAGGCCTTAAGCTGTGTAACTTCTGCGATCTGACGAGAGTAGGCACATTCAGCTTAGAATGGCCATTGACGTTAAATGCTTTAATCCATAGTCCTATTTAATCTATTGTGAAACATAATCTAAACGACATAATAAAAAGGCAACCGCACCACGGATTCCCAGACAGTCTCCCACTCTGGTACTAGCGAGGCCTTAAGCTGTGTAACTTCTGCGATCTGACGAGAGCAGGCACATTCAGCTTAGAATGGCCATTGACATTAAATGCTTTAATCCATAGTCCTTTTTAATCGATTGTGAAACAAAATCTAAACGACATAATAAAAAGTCAAGCGCACCACGGATTCCCAGACAGTCTCCCACACTGGTACTAGCGAGGCCTTAAGCTGTGTAACTTCTGCATTCTGACGAGAGCAGGCACATTCAGCTTAGAATGGCCATTGACGTTAAATGCTTTAATCCATAGTCCTATTTAATCTATTGTGAAACAAAATCTAAACGACATAATAAAAAGTCAACCGCACCACGGATTCCCAGACAGTCTCCCACACTGGTACTAGCGAGGCCTTAAGCTGTGTAACTTCTGCGATCTGACGAGAGCAGGCACATTCAGCTTAGAATGGCCATTGACATTAAATGCTTTAATCCATAGTCCTTTTTAATCGATTGTGAAACAAAATCTAAACGACATAATAAAAAGTCAACCGCACCACGGATTCCCAGACAGTCTCCCACACTGGTACTAGTGAGGCCTTAAGCTGTGTAACTTCTGCGATCTGACGAGAGCAGGGACATTCAGCTTAGAATGGCCATTGACATTAAATGCTTTAATCCATAGTCCTTTTTAATCGATTGTGAAACAAAATCGAAACAACATAATAAAAAGTCAACCGCACCACGGATTCCCAGACAGTCTCCCACACTGGTACTAGCGAGGCCTTAGGCTGTGTAACTTCTGCGATCTGACGAGAGCAGGGGCATTCAGCTTAGAATGGCCATTGACATTAAATGCTTTAATCCATAGTCCTTTTTAATCGATTGTGAAACAAAATCTAAACGACATAATAAAAATTCAACGCACCACGGATTCCCAGACAGTCTCCCACACTGGTACTAGCGAGGCCTTAAGCTGTGTAACTTCTGCGATCTGACGAGAGCAGGCACATTCAGCTTAGAATGGCCATTGACGGTAAATGCTTTAATCCATAGTCCTATTTAATCTATTGTGAAACAAAATCTAAACGACATAATAAAAAGTCAACCGCACCACGGATTCCCAGACAGTCTCCCACACTGGTACTAGCGAGGCGTTAAGCTATGTAACTTCTGCGATCTAACGAGAGCAGGCACATTCAGCTTAGAATGGCCATTGACATTAAATGCTTTAATCCATAGTCCTTTTTAATCGATTGTGAAACAAAATCTAAACGACATAATAAGAAGTCAACCGCACCACGGATTCCCAGACAGTCGCCCACACTGGTACTAGCGAGGTCTTAAGCTGTGTAACTTCTGCGATCTGACGAGAGCAGGCACATTTAGCTTAGAATGGCCATTGACATTAAAAGCCTTAATCCATAGTCCTATTTAATCTATTGTGAAACAAAATCTAAACAACATAATAAAAAGTCAACCGCACCACGGATTCCCAGACAGTCTCCCACACTCGTACAAGCGAGGTCTTAAGCTGTGTAACTTCTGCGATCTGATGAGAGCAGGGACATTAAGCTTAGAATGGCCATTGACATTAAATGCTTTAATCCATAGTCCTTTTTAATCGATTGTGAAACAAAATCTAAACGACATAATAAAAAGTCAACCGCACCACGGATTCCCAGACAGTCTCCCACACTGGTACTAGCGAGGCCTTAAGCTGTGTAACTTCTGCGATCTGACGAGAGCAGGCACATTTAGCTTAGAATGGCCATTGACATTAAAAGCCTTAATCCATAGTCCTATTTAATCTATTGTGAAACAAAATCTAAACAACATAATAAAAAGTCAACCGCACCACGGATTCCCAGACAGTCTCCCACACTGGTACTAGTGAGGCCTTAAGCTGTGTAACTTCTGCGATCTGACGAGAGCAGGCACATTCAGCTTAGAATGGCCATTGACATTAAATGCTTTAATCCATAGTCCTTTTTAATCGATTGTGAAACAAAATCGAAACAACATAATAAAAAGTCAACCACACCACGGATTCCCAGACAGTCTCCCACACTGGTACTAGCGAGGCCTTAGGCTGTGTAACTTCTGCGATCTGACGAGAGCAGGGGCATTCAGCTTAGAATGGCCATTGACATTAAATGCTTTAATCCATAGTCCTTTTTAATCGATTGTGAAACAAAATCTAAACGACATAATAAAAATTCAACGCACCACGGATTCCCAGACAGTCTCCCACACTGGTACTAGCGAGGCCTTAAGCTGTGTAACTTCTGCGATCTGACGAGAGCAGGCACATTCAGCTTAGAATGGCCATTGACGGTAAATGCTTTAATCCATAGTCCTATTTAATCTATTGTGAAACAAAATCTAAACTACATAATAAAAAGTCAACCGCACCACGGATTCCCAGACAGTCTCCCACACTGGTACTAGCGAGGCGTTAAGCTATGTAACTTCTGCGATCTAACGAGAGCAGGCACATTCAGCTTAGAATGGCCATTGACATTAAATGCTTTAATCCATAGTCCTTTTTAATCGATTGTGAAACAAAATCTAAACGACATAATAAGAAGTCAACCGCACCACGGATTCACAGACAGTCTCCCACACTGGTACTAGCGAGGCCTTAAGCTGTGTAACTTCTGCGATCTGACGAGAGCAGGCACACTCAGCTTAGAATGGCCATTGACTTTAAAAGCCTTAATCCATAGTCCTATTTAATCTATTGTGAAACAAAATCTAAACAACATAATAAAAAGTCAACCGCACCACGGATTCCCAGACAGTCTCCCACACTCGTACTAGCGAGGCCTTAAGCTGTGTAACTTCTGCGATCTGACGAGAGCAGGCACATACAGCTTAGAATGGCCATTGACATTAAATTCCTTAATCCATAGTCCTTTTTAATCGATTGTGAAACAAAATCTAAACAACATAATAAAAAGTCAACCGCACCACGGATTCCCAGACAGTCTCCCACACTCGTACAAGCGAGGCCTTAAGCTGTGTAACTTCTGCGATCTGATGAGAGCAGGGACATTAAGCTTAGAATGGCCATTGACATTAAATGCTTTAATCCATAGTCCTTTTTAATCGATTGTGAAACAAAATCTAAACGACATAATAAAAAGTCAACCGCACCACGTATTCCCAGACAGTCTCCCACACTGGTACTAGCGAGGCATTAAGCTGTGTAACTTCTGCGTTCTGATGAGAGCAGGCACATTCAGCTTAGAATGGCCATTGACGTTAAATGCTTTAATCCATAGTCCTATTTAATCTATTGTGAAACAAAATCTAAACGACATAATAAAATTTCAACCGCACCACGGATTCCCAGACAGTCTCCCACACCGGTACTAGCGAGGCCTTAAGCTGTGTAACTTCTGCAATCTAACGAGAGCAGGCACATTCAGCTTAGAATGGCCATTGACATTAAATGCTTTAATCCATAGTCCTTTTTAATCGATTGTGAAACAAAATCTAAACGACATAATAAAAAGTCAACCGCACCACGGATTCCCAGACAGTCTCCCACACTGGTACAGCGAGGCCTTAAGCTGTGTAACTTCTGCGATCTGACGAGAGCAGGCACATTTAGCTTAGAATGGCCATTGACATTAAAAGCCTTAATCCATAGTCCTATTTAATCTATTGTGAAACAAAATCTAAACAACATAATAAAAAGTCAACCGCACCACGGATTCCCAGACAGTCTCCCACACTGGTACTAGCGAGGCCTTAAGCTGTGTAACTTCTGCGATCTGACGAGAGCAGGCACATTCAGCTTAGAATGGCCATTGACATTAAATGCTTTAATCCATAGTCCTTTTTAATCGATTGTGAAACAAAATCGAAACAACATAATAAAAAGTCAACCACACCACGGATTCCCAGACAGTCTCCCACACTGGTACTAGCGAGGCCTTAGGCTGTGTAACTTCTGCGATCTGACGAGAGCAGGGGCATTCAGCTTAGAATGGCCATTGACATTAAATGCTTTAATCCATAGTCCTTTTTAATCGATTGTGAAACAAAATCTAAACGACATAATAAAAATTCAACGCACCACGGATTCCCAGACAGTCTCCCACACTGGTACTAGCGAGGCCTTAAGCTGTGTAACTTCTGCGATCTGACGAGAGCAGGCACATTCAGCTTAGAATGGCCATTGACGGTAAATGTTTTAATCCATAGTCCTATTTAATCTATTGTGAAACAAAATCTAAACTACATAATAAAAAGTCAACCGCACCACGGATTCCCAGACAGTCTCCCACACTGGTACTAGCGAGGCGTTAAGCTATGTAACTTCTGCGATCTAACGAGAGCAGGCACATTCAGCTTAGAATGGCCATTGACATTAAATGCTTTAATCCATAGTCCTTTTTAATCGATTGTGAAACAAAATCTAAACGACATAATAAGAAGTCAACCGCACCACGGATTCACAGACAGTCTCCCACACTGGTACTAGCGAGGCCTTAAGCTGTGTAACTTCTGCGATCTGACGAGAGCAGGCACACTCAGCTTAGAATGGCCATTGACTTTAAAAGCCTTAATCCATAGTCCTATTTAATCTATTGTGAAACAAAATCTAAACAACATAATAAAAAGTCAACCGCACCACGGATTCCCAGACAGTCTCCCACACTCGTACTAGCGAGGCCTTAAGCTGTGTAACTTCTGCGATCTGACGAGAGCAGGCACATACAGCTTAGAATGGCCATTGACATTAAATTCCTTAATCCATAGTCCTTTTTAATCGATTGTGAAACAAAATCTAAACGACATAATAAAAAGTCAACTGCACCACGGATTCCCAGACAGTCTCCCACATTGGTACTAGCGAGGCCTTAAGCTGTGTAACTTCTGCGATCTGACGAGAGCAGGCACATTTAGCTTAGAATGGCCATTGACATTAAAAGCCTTAATCCATAGTCCTATTTAATCTATTGTGAAACAAAATCTAAACAACATAATAAAAAGTCAACCGCACCACGGATTCCCAGACAGTCTCCCACACTCGTACAAGCGAGGCCTTAAGCTGTGTAACTTCTGCGATCTGACAAGAGCAGGGACATTCAGCTTAGAATGGCCATTGACATTAAATGCTTTAATCCATAGTCCTTTTTAATCGATTGTGGAACAAAATCTAAACGACATAATAAAAAGTCAACCGCACCACGGATTCCCAGACAGTCTCCCACACTGGTACTAGCGAGGCCTTAAGCTGTGTAACTTCTGCGATCTGACGAGAGAAGGCACATTCAGCTTAGAATGGCCATTGACATTAAATGCTTTAATCCATAGTCCTTTTTAATCGATTGTGAAACAAAATCTAAACGACATAATAAAAAGTCAACCGCACCACGGATTCCCAGACAGTCTCCCACACTGGTACTAGCGAGGCCTCAAGCTGTGTAACTTCTGCGATCTGACGAGAGCAGGCACATTCAGTTTAGAATTGCCATTGACATTAAATGCTTTAATCCATAGTCCTTTTTAATCGATTGTGAAACAAAATCTAAACGACATAATAAAAATCCAACCGCAACACGGATTCCCAGACAGTCTCCCACACTGGTACTAGCGAGGCCTCAAGCTGTGTAACTTCTGCGATCTGACGAGAGCAGGCACATTCAGCTTAGAATTGCCATTGACATTAAATGCTTTAATCCATAGTCCTTTTTAATCGATTGTGAAACAAAATCTAAACGACATAATAAAAAGTCAACCGCACCACGGATTCCCAGACAGTCTCCCACACTGGTACTAGCGAGGCGTTAAGCTGTGTAACTTCTGCGATCTAACGAGAGCAGGCACATTCAGCTTAGAATGGCCATTGACATTAAAAGCCTTAATCCATAGTCCTATTTAATCTATTGTGAAACAAAATAATAAAAAGTCAACCGCAACACAGATTCCCAGACAGTCTCCCACACTGGTACTAGCGAGGTATTAAGCTGTGTAACTTCTGCGATCTGACAAGAGCAGGGACATTCAGCTTAGAATGGCCATTGACGTTAAATGCTTTAATCCATAGTCCTTTTTAATCGATTGTGAAACAAAATCTAAACGACATAATAAAAATTCAGCTGCACCACGGATTCCCAGACAGGTTCCCACACTGGTACTAGCGAGGCCTTAAGCTGTGTAACTTCTGCGTTCTGACAAGCGCAGGCACATTCAGCTTAGAATGGCCATTGACATTAAATGCTTTAATCCATAGTCCTATTTAATCTATTGTGAAACAAAATCTAAACGACATAATAAAAAGTCAACCGCACCACGGATTCCCATACAGTCTCCCACACTGGTACTAGCGAGGCCTTAAGCTGTGTAACTTCTGCGATCTGACGAGAGCAGGCACATTCAGCTTAGAATGGCCATTGACATTAAATGCTTTAATCCATAGTCCTTTTTAATCGATTGTGAAACAAAATCTAAACGACATAATAAAAATTCAACCGCACCACGGATTCCCAGACAGTCTCCCACACTGGTACTAGCGAGGCCTTAAGCTGTGTAACTTCTGCGATCTGACGAGAGCAGGCACATTCAGCTTAGAATGGCCATTGACATTAAATGCTTTAATCCATAGTCCTTTTTAATCGATTGTGAAACAAAATCTAAACGACATAATAAAAAGTCAACCGCACCACGGATTCCCAGACAGTCTCCCACACTGGTACTAGCGAGGCCTTAAGCTGTGTAACTTCTGCGATCTGACGAGAGCAGGCACATTCAGCTTAGAATGGCCATTGACATTAAATGCTTTAATCCATAGTCCTTTTTAATCGATTGTGAAACAAAATCTAAACAAGATAATAAAAAGTCAACCGCACCACGGATTCCCAGACAGTCTCCCACACTGGTACTAGCGAGGCCTTAAGCTGTGTAACTTCTGCGATCTGACGAGAGCAGGGACATTCAGCTTAGAATGGCCATTGACGTTAAATACTTTAATCCATAGTCCTTTTTAATCGATTGTGAAACAAAATCTAAACGACATAATAAAAATTCAACCGCACCACTGATTCCCAGACAGTCTCGCACACTGGTACTAGCGAGGCCTTAAGCTGTGTAACTTCTGCGATCTGACGAGAGCAGGCACATTCAGCTTAGAATGGCCATTGACGTTAAATGCTTTAATCCATAGTCCTATTTAATCTATTGTGAAACAAAATCTAAACGACATAATAAAAAGTCAACCGCACCACGGATTCCCAGACAGTCTCCCACACTGGTACTAGCGAGGCCTTAAGCTGTGTAACTTCTGCGATCTGACGAGAGCAGGGACATTCAGCTTAGAATGGCCATTGACATTAAATGCTTTAATCCATAGTCCTTTTAAATCGATTGTGAAACAAAATCTAAACGACATAATAAAAATTCAACCGCACCACGGATTCCCAGACAGTCTCCCACACTGGCACTAGCGAGGCCTTAAGCTGTGTAACTTCTGCGTTCTGACGAGAGCAGGCACATTCAGCTTAGAATGGCCATTGACGTTATATGCTTTAATCCATAGTCCTATTTAATCTATTGTGAAACAAAATCTAAACGACATAATAAAAAGTCAACCGCACCACGGATTCCCAGACAGTCTCCCACACTGGTACTAGCGAGGCCTTAAGCTGTGTAACTTCTGCGATCTGACGAGAGAAGGCACATTCAGCTTAGAATGGCCATTGACATTAAATGCTTTAATCCATAGTCCTTTTTAATCGATTGTGAAACAAAATCTAAACGACATAATAAAAAGTCAACCGCACCACGGATTCCCAGACAGTCTCCCACACTGGTACTAGCGAGGCCTCAAGCTGTGTAACTTCTGCGATCTGACGAGAGCAGGCACATTCAGCTTAGAATTGCCATTGACATTAAATGCTTTAATCCATAGTCCTTTTTAATCGATTGTGAAACAAAATCTAAACGACATAATAAAAATCCAACCGCAACACGGATTCCCAGACAGTCGCCCACACTGGTACTAGCGAGGCCTCAAGCTGTGTAACTTCTGCGATCTGACGAGAGCAGGCACATTCAGCTTAGAATTGCCATTGACATTAGATGCTTTAATCCATAGTCCTTTTTAATCGATTGTGAAACAAAATCTAAACGACATAATAAAAAGTCAACCGCACCACGGATTCCCAGACAGTCTCCCACACTGGTACTAGCGAGGCGTTAAGCTGTGTAACTTCTGCGATCTAACGAGAGCAGGCACATTCAGCTTAGAATGGCCATTGACATTAAATGCTTTAATCCATAGTCCTTTTTAATCGATTGTGAAACAAAATCTAAACGACATAATAAAAAGTCAACCGCACCACGGATTCCCAGACAGTCTCCCACACTGGTACTAGCGAGGCCTTAAGCTGTGTAACTTCGGCGATCTGACGAGAGCAGGCACATTCAGCTTAGAATGGCCATTGACATTAAAAGCCTTAATCCATAGTCCTATTTAATCTATTGTGAAACAAAATCTAAACGACATAATAAAAAGTCAACCGCACCACGGATTCCCAGACAGTCTCCCACACTGGTACTAGCGAGGCCTTAAGCTGTGTAACTTCTGCGTTCTGACGAGAGCAGGCACATTCAGCTTAGAATGGCCATTTACGTTAAATGCTTTAATCCATAGTCCTATTTAATCTATTGTGAAACAAAATCTAAACGACATAATAAAAAGTCAACCGCACCACGGATTCCCAGACAGTCTCCCACACTGGTACTAGCGAGGCCTTAAGCTGTGTAACTTCTGCGATCTGACGAGAGCAGGCACATTCAGCTTAGAATGGCCATTGACATTAAATTCTTTAATCCATAGTCCTTTTTAATCGATTGTGAAACAAAATCTAAACGACATAATAAAAAGTCAACCGCACCACGGATTCCCAGCCAGTCTCCCACACTGGTACTAGCGAGGCCTTAAGCTGTGTAACTTCTGCGATCTGACGAGAGAAGGGACATTCAGCTTAGAATGGCCATTGACATTAAATGCTTTAATCCATAGTCCTTTTTAATCGATTGTGAAACAAAATCTAAAAGACATAATAAAAAGTCAACCGCACCACGTATTCCCAAACAGTCTCCCACAATGGTACTAGCGAGGCCTTAAGCTGCGTAACTTCTGCGAGCTGACGAGAGCAGGGACATTCAGCTTAGAATGGCCATTGACATTAAATGCTTTAATCCATAGTCCTTTTTAATCGATTGTGAAACAAAATCTAAACGACATAATAAAAATTCAACCGCACCACGGATTCCCAGACAGTCTCCCACACTGGTACTAGAGAGGCCTTAAGCTGTGTAACTTCTGCGATCTGACGAGAGCAGGCACATTCAGCTTAGAATGGCCATTGACATTAAATGATTTATTCCATAGTCCTTTTTAATCGATTGTGAAACAAAATCTAAACGACATAATAAAAAGGCAACCGCACCACGGATTCCCAGACAGTCTCCCACACTGGTACTAGCGAGGCCTTAAGCTGTGTAACTTCTGCAATCTGACGAGAGCAGGCACATTCAGCTTAGAATGGCCATTAACATTAAAAGCCTTAATTCATAGTCCTATTTAATCTATTGTGAAACAAAATCTAAACAACATAATAAAAAGCCAAGCGCTCCACGGATTCCCAGACAGTCTCCCACACTGGTACTAGCGAGGCCTTAAGCTGTGTAACTTCTGCGTTCCGACGCGAGCAGGCACATTCAGCTTAGAATAGCCGTTGACGTTAAATGCATTAATCCATAGTCCTATTTAATCTATTGTGAAACAAAATCTAAACGACATAATAAAAAGTCAACCGCACCACGGATTCCCAGACAGTCTCCCACACTGGTACTAGCGAGGCCTTAAGCTGTGTAACTTCTGCGATCTGACGAGAGCAGGCACATTCAGCTTAGAATGGCCATTGACATTAAGTGCTTTAATCCATAGTCCTTTTTAATCGATTGTGAAACAAAATCTAAACGACATAATAAAAAGTCAACTGCACCACGGATTCCCAGACAGTCTCCCACACTGGTACTAGCGAGGCCTTAAGCTGTGTAACTTCTGCGATCTGACGAGAGCAGGGACATTCAGCTTAGAATGGCCATTGACATCAAATGCTTTAATCCATAGTCCTTTTTAATCGATTGTGAAACAAAATCGAAACTACATAATAAAAATTCAACCGCACCACGGATTCCCAGACAGTCTCCCACACTGGTACTAGCGAGGCCTTAAGCTGTGTAACTTCTGCGATCTGACGAGAGCTGGCACATTCAGCTTAGAATGGCCATTGACATTAAATGATTTAATCCATAGTCCTTTTTAATCGATTGTGAAACAAAATCTAAACGACATAATAAAAAGTCAACCGCACCACGGATTCCCAGACAGTCTCCCACACTGGTACTAGCGAGGCCTTAAGCTGTGTAACTTCTGCAATTTGACGAGAGCAGGCACATTCAGCTTAGAATGGCCATTAACATTAAGAGTCTTAATTCATAGTCCTATTTAATCTATTTTGAAACAAAATCTAAACAACATAATAAAAAGCCAACCGCTCCACGTATTCCCAGACAGTCTCCCACACTGGTACTAGCGAGGCCTTAAGCTGTGTAACTTCTGCGTTCTGACGAGAGCAGGCACATTCAGCTTAGAATAGCCATTGACGTTAAATGCTTTAATCCATAGTCCTATTTAATCTATTGTGAAACAAAATCTAAACGACATAATAAAAAGTCAACCGCACCACGGATTCCCAGACAGTCTCCCACACTGGTACTAGCGAGGCCTTAAGCTGTGTAACTTCTGCGATCTGACGAGAGAAGGGACATTCAGCTTAGAATGGCCATTGACATTAAAGGCTTTAATCCATAGTCCTTTTTAATCGATTGTGAAACAAAATCTAAAAGACATAATAAAAAGTCAACCGCACCACGGATTCCCAAACAGTCTCCCACACTGGTACTAGCGAGGCCTTAAGCTGTGTAACTTCTGCGATCTGACGAGAGCAGGGACATTCAGCTTAGAATGGCCATTGACATTAAATGCTTTAATCCATAGTCCTTTTTAATCGATTGTGAAACAAAATCTAAACGACATAATAAAAATTCAACCGCACCACGGATTCCCAGACAGTCTCCCACACTGGTACTAGAGAGGTCTTAAGCTGTGTAACTTCTGCGATCTGACGAGAGCAGGCACATTCAGCTTAGAATGGCCATTGACATTAAAGGCTTTAATCCATAGTCCTTTTTAATCGATTGTGAAACAAAATCTAAAAGACATAATAAAAAGTCAACCGCACCACGGATTCCCAAACAGTCTCCCACACTGGTACTAGCGAGACCTTAAGCTGTGTAACTTCTGCATTCTGACGAGAGCAGGCACATTCAGCTTAGAATAGCCATTGACATTAAATGCATTAATCCATAGTCCTATTTAATCTATTGTGAAACAAAATCTAAACGACATAATAAAAAGTCAACCGCACCACGGATTCCCAGACAGTCTCACACACTGGTACTAGCGAGGCCTTAAGCTGTGTAACTTCTGCAATCTGACGAGAGCAGGGACATTCAGCTTAGAATGGCCATTGACATCAAATGCTTTAATCCATAGTCCTTTTTAATCGATTGTGAAACAAAATCTAAACGACATAATAAAAATTCAACCGCACCACGGATTCCCAGACAGTCTCCCACACTTGTACTAGCGAGGCCTTAAGCTGTGTAACTTCTGCGATCTGACAAGAGCAGGGACATTCAGCTTAGAATGGCCATTGACATGAAATGCTTCAATCCATAGTCCTTTTTAATCGATTGTGAAACACAATCGAAACGACATAATAAAAATTCAACCGCACCACGGATTCCCAGACAGTCTCCCACACTGGTACTAGCGAGGCCTTAAGCTGTGTAACTTCTGCGATCTGACGAGAGCAGGCACATTCAGCTTAGAATGGCCATTGACATTAAATGATTTAATCCATAGTCCTTTTTAATCGATTGTGAAACAAAATCTAAACGACATAATAAGAAGTCAACCGCACCACGGATTCCCAGACAGTCTCTCACACTGGTACTAGCGAGGCCTTAAGCTGTGTAACTTCTGCGATCTGACGAAAGCAGGTACATTCAGCCTAGAATGGCCATTGACATTAAATGCTTTAATCCATAGTCCTTTTTAATCGATTGTGAAACAAAATCTAAACGACATAATAAAAAGTCAACCGCACCACAGATTCCCAGACAGTCTCCCACGCTGGTACTAGCGAGGCCTTAAGCTGTGTAACTTCTGCGATCTGACGAGAGCAGGCACATTCAGCTTAGAATGGCCATTGACATTAAATGATTTAATCCATAGTCCTTTTTAATCGATTGTGAAACAAAATCTAAACGACATAATAAAAAGTCAACCGCACCACGGATTCCCAGACAGTCTCCCACACTGGTACTAGCGAGGCCTTAAGCTGTGTAACTTCTGCAATTTGACGAGAGCAGGCACATTCAGCTTAGAATGGCCATTAACATTAAAAGTCTTAATTCATAGTCCTATTTAATCTATTGTGAAACAAAATCTAAACAACATAATAAAAAGCCAACCGCTCCACGTATTCCCAGACAGTCTCCCACACTGGTACTAGCGAGGCCTTAAGCTGTGTAACTTCTGCGTTCTGACGAGAGCAGGCACATTCAGCTTAGAATAGCCATTGACATTAAATGCATTAATCCATAGTCCTATTTAATCTATTGTGAAACAAAATCTAAACGACATAATAAAAAGTCAACCGCACCACGGATTCCCAGACAGTCTCACACACTGGTACTAGCGAGGCCTTAAGCTGTGTAACTTCTGCAATCTGACGAGAGCAGGGACATTCAGCTTAGAATGGCCATTGACATCAAATGCTTTAATCCATAGTCCTTTTTAATCGATTGTGAAACAAAATCTAAACGACATAATAAAAATTCAACCGCACCACGGATTCCCAGACAGTCTCCCACACTTGTACTAGCGAGGCCTTAAGCTGTGTAACTTCTGCGATCTGACAAGAGCAGGGACATTCAGCTTAGAATGGCCATTGACATGAAATGCTTCAATCCATAGTCCTTTTTAATCGATTGTGAAACACAATCGAAACGACATAATAAAAATTCAACCGCACCACGGATTCCCAGACAGTCTCCCACACTGGTACTAGCGAGGCCTTAAGCTGTGTAACTTCTGCGATCTGACGAGAGCAGGCACATTCAGCTTAGAATGGCCATTGACATTAAATGATTTAATCCATAGTCCTTTTTAATCGATTGTGAAACAAAATCTAAACGACATAATAAAAAGTCAACCGCACCACGGATTCCCAGACAGTCTCTCACACTGGTACTAGCGAGGCCTTAAGCTGTGTAACTTCTGCGATCTGACGAAAGCAGGTACATTCAGCCTAGAATGGCCATTGACATTAAATGCTTTAATCCATAGTCCTTTTTAATCGATTGTGAAACAAAATCTAAACGACATAATAAAAAGTCAACCGCACCACAGATTCCCAGACAGTCTCCCACGCTGGTACTAGCGAGGCCTTAAGCTGTGTAACTTCTGCGATCTGACGAGAGCAGGCACATTCAGCTTAGAATGGCCATTGACATTAAATGATTTAATCCATAGTCCTTTTTAATCGATTGTGAAACAAAATCTAAACGACATAATAAAAAGTCAACCGCACCACGGATTCCCAGACAGTCTCCCACACTGGTACTAGCGAGGCCTTAAGCTGTGTAACTTCTGCAATTTGACGAGAGCAGGCACATTCAGCTTAGAATGGCCATTAACATTAAAAGTCTTAATTCATAGTCCTATTTAATCTATTGTGAAACAAAATCTAAACAACATAATAAAAAGCCAACCGCTCCACGTATTCCCAGACAGTCTCCCACACTGGTACTAGCGAGGCCTTAAGCTGTGTAACTTCTGCGTTCTGACGAGAGCAGGCACATTCAGCTTAGAATAGCCATTGACGTTAAATGTTTTAATCCATAGTCCTATTTAATCTATTGTGAAACAAAATCTAAACGACATAATAAAAAGTCAACCGCACCACGGATTCCCAGACAGTCTCCCACACTGGTACTAGCGAGGCCTTAAGCTGTGTAACTTCTGCGATCTGACGAGAGAAGGGACATTCAGCTTAGAATGGCCATTGACATTAAATGCTTTAATCCATAGTCCTTTTTAATCGATTGTGAAACAAAATCTAAAAGACATAATAAAAAGTCAACCGCACCACGGATTCCCAAACAGTCTCCCACACTGGTACTAGCGAGGCCTTAAGCTGTGTAACTTCTGCGATCTGACGAGAGCAGGGACATTCAGCTTAGAATGGCCATTGACATTAAATGCTTTAATCCATAGTCCTTTTTAATCGATTGTGAAACAAAATCTAAACGACATAATAAAAATTCAACCGCACCACGGATTCCCAGACAGTCTCCCACACTGGTACTAGAGAGGTCTTAAGCTGTGTAACTTCTGCGATCTGACGAGAGCAGGGACATTCAGCTTAGAATGGCCATTGACATTAAATGCTTTAATCCATAGTCCTTTTTAATCGATTGTGAAACAAAATCTAAACGACATAATAAAAATTCAACCGCACCACGGATTCCCAGACAGTTTCCCACACTGGTACTAGCGAGGCCTTAAGCTGTGTAACTTCTGCGTTCTGACGAGAGCAGGCACATTCAGCTTAGAATGGCCATTGACGTTAAATGCTTTAATCCATAGTCCTATTTAATCTATTGTGAAACAAAATCTAAACGACATAATAAAAAGTCAACCACACCACGGATTCCCAGACAGTCTCCCACACTGGTACTAGCGAGGATTTAAGCTGTGTAACTTCTGCGATCTGACGAGAGCAGGCACATTCAGCTTAGAATGGCCATTGACGTTAAATACTTTAATCCATAGTCCTATTTAATCTATTGTGAAACAAAATCTAAACAACATAATAAAAAGTCAACCGCACCACGGATTCCCAGACAGTCTCCCACACTGGTACTAGCGAGGCCTTAAACTGTGTAACTTCTGCGATCTGACGAGAGCAGGGACATTCAGCTTAGAATGGCCATTGACATTAAATGCTTTAATCCATAGTCCTTTTTAATCGATTGTGAAACAAAATCTAAACGACATAATAAAAATTCAACCGCACCACGGATTCCCAGACAGTCTCCCACACTGGTACTAGCGAGGCCTTAAGCTGTGTAACTTCTGCGATCTGACGAGAGCAGGCACATTCAGCTTAGAATGGCCATTGACGTTAAATGATTTAATCCATAGTCCTTTTTAATCGATTGTGAAACAAAATCTAAACGACATAATAAAAATTCAACCGCACCACGGATTCCCAGACAGTCTCCCACACCGGTACTAGCGAGGCGTTAAGCTGTGTAACTTCTGCGATCTCCCACACTGTGTAACTTCTTTAATCCATAGTCCTTTTTAATCGATTGTGAAACAAAATCTAAACAACATAATAAAAAGTCAACCGCACCACTGATTCCCAGACAGTCTCCCACACTGGTACTAGCGAGGCCTTAAGCTGTGTAACTTCTGCGATCTGACGAGAGCAGGCACATTCAGCTTAGAATGGCGATTGACATTAAAAGCCTTAATCCATAGTCCTATTTAATCTATTGTGAAACAAAATCTAAACAACATAATAAAAAGGCAACCGCACCACGGATTCCCAGAGAGTCTCCCACACTGGTACTAGCGAGGCCTTAAGCTGTGTAACTTCTGTAATCTGACGAGAGCAGGGACATTCAGCTTAGAATGGCCATTGACATTAAATGCGTTAATCCATAGTCCTTTTTAATCGATTGTGAAACAAAATCTAAACGACATAATAAAAAGTCAACCGCACCACGGATTCCCAGACAGTTTCCCACACTGGTACTAGCGAGGCCTTAAGCTGTGTAACTTCTGCGTTCTGACGAGAGCAGGCACATTCAGCTTAGAATGGCCATTGACGTTAAATGCTTTAATCCATAGTCCTATTTAATCTATTGTGAAACAAAATCTAAACAACATAATAAAAAGTCAACCGCACCACGGATTCCCAGACAGTCTCCCACACTGGTACTAGCGAGGATTTAAGCTGTGTAACTTCTGCGATCTGACGAGAGCAGGCACATTCAGCTTAGAATGGCCATTGACATTAAAAGCCTTAATCCATAGTCCTATTTAATCTATTGTGAAACAAAATCTAAACAACATAATAAAAAGTCAATCGCACCACGGATTCCCAGACAGTCTCCCATACTGGTACTAGCGAGGCCTTAAGCTGTGTAACTTCTGCGATCTGACGAGAGCAGGGACATTCAGCTTAGAATGGCCATTGACATTAAGTGCTTTAATCCATAGTCCTTTTTAATCGATTGTGAAACAAAATCTAAACGACATAATAAAAATTCAACCGCACCACGGATTCCCAGACAGTCTCCCACACTGGTACTAGCGAGGCCTTAAGCTGTGTAACTTCTGCGATCTGACGAGAGCAGGCACATTCAGCTTAGAATGGCCATTGACATTAAATGCTTTAATCCATAGTCCTTTTTAATCGATTGTGAAACAAAATCTAAACGACATAATAAAAAGTCAACCGCACCACGGATTCCCAGACAGTCTCCCACACTGGTACTAGCGAGGCATTAAGCTGTGTAACTTCTGCGATCTAACGAGAGCAGGCACATTCAGTTTAGAATGGCCATTGACATTAAATGCTTTAATCCATAGTCCTTTTTAATCGATTGTGAAACAAAATCTAAACAACATAATAAAAAGTCAACTGCACCACTGATTCCCAGACAGTCTCCCACACTGGTACTAGCGAGGCCTTAAGCTGTGTAACTTCTGCGATCTGACGAGAGCATGCACATTCAGCTTGGAATGGCGATTGACATTAAAAGCCTTAATCCATAGTCCTATTTAATCTATTGTGAAACAAAATCTAAACAACATAATAAAAATTCAACCGCACCACGGATTCCCAGAGAGTCTCCCACACTGGTACTAGCGAGGCCTTAAGCTGTGTAACTTCTGCGATCTGACGAGAGCAGGCACATTCAGCTTAGAATGGCCATTGACGTTAAATGCTTTAATCCATAGTCCTATTTAATCTATTGTGAAACAAAATCTAAACGACATAATAAAAATTCAACCGCACCACGGATTCCCAGACAGTTTCCCACACTGGTACTAGCGAGGCCTTAAGCTGTGTAACTTCTGCGTTCTGACGAGAGCAGGCACATTCAGCTTAGAATGGCCATTGACGTTAAATGCTTTAATCCATAGTCCTATTTAATCTATTGTGAAACAAAATCTAAACGACATAATAAAAAGACAACCGCACCACGGATTCCCAGACAGTCTCCCACACTGGTACTAGCGAGGATTTAAGCTGTGTAACTTCTGCGATCTGATGAGAGCAGGCACATTCAGCTTAGAATGGCCATTGACGTTAAATGCTTTAATCCATAGTCCTATTTAATCTATTGTGAAACAAAATCTAAACGACATAATAAAAAGTCAACCGCACCACGGATTCCCAGACAGTCTCCCACACTGGTACTAGCGAGGACTTAAGCTGTGTAACTTCTGCGATCTGACGAGAGCAGGCACATTCAGCTTAGAATGGCCATTGACATTAAATGCTTTAATCCATAGTCCTTTTTAATCGATTGTGAAACAAAATCTAAACGACATAATAAAAAGTCAACCGCACCACGGATTCCCAGACAGTCTCCCACACTGGTACTAGCGAGGCCTTAAGCTGTGTAACTTCTGCGATCTGACGAGAGCAGGGACATTCAGCTTAGAATGGCCATTGACATTAAATGTTTTAATCCATAGTCCTTCTTAATAGATTGTGAAACAAAATCTAAACGACATAATAAAAATTCAACCGCACCACGGATTCCCAGACAGTCTCCCACACTGGTACTAGCGAGGCCTTAAGCTGTGTAACTTCTGCGATCTGACGAGAGCAGGCACATTCAGCTTAGAATGGCCATTGACGGTAAATGCTTTAATCCATAGTCCTATTTAATCTAATGTGAAACAAAATCTAAACGACATAATAAAAAGGCAACCGCACCACGGATTCCCAGACAGTCTCCCACACTGGTACTAGCGAGGCCTTAAGCTGTGTAACTTCTGCGATCTGACGAGAGCAGGCACATTCAGCTTAGAATGGCCATTGACATTAAATGCTTTAATCCATAGTCCTTTTTAATCGATTGTGAAACAAAATCTAAACGACATAATAAAAAGTCAACCGCACCACGGATTCACAGACAGTCTCCCACACTGGTACTAGCGAGGCCTTAAGGTGTGTAACTTCTGCGATCTGACGAGAGCAGGGATATTCAGCTTAGAATGGCCATTGACATTAAATGCTTTAATCCATAGTCCTTTTTAATCGATTGTGAAACAAAATCTAAACGACATACTAAAGATTCAACCGCACCACGGATTCCCAGACAGTCTCCCACACTGGTACTAGCGAGGCCTTAAGCTGTGTAACTTCTGCGATCTGACGAGAGCAGGCACATTCAGCTTAGAATGGCCATTGACGTTAAATGCTTTAATCCATAGTCCTATTTAATCGATTGTGAAACAAAATCGAAACGACATAATAAAAATTCAACCGCACCACGGATTCCCAGACAGTCTCCCACACTGGTACTAGCGAGGCCTTAAGCTGTGTAACTTCTGCGATCTGACGAGAGCAGGCACATTCAGCTTAGAATGGCCATTGACATTAAATGATTTAATCCATAGTCCTTTTTAATCGATTGTGAAACAAAATCTAAACGACATAATAAAAAGTCAACCGCACCATGGATTCCCAGACAGTCTCCCACACTGGTACTAGCGAGGCCTTAAGCTGTGTAACTGCTGCATTCTGACGAGAGCAGGCACATTCAGCTTAGAATGGCCATTAACATTAAAAGCCTTAATTCATAGTCCTATTTAATCTATTGTGAAACAAAATCAAAACAACATAATAAAAAGCCAATTGCTCCACGGATTCCCAGACAGTCTCCCACACTGGTACTAGCGAGGCCTTAAGCTGTGTAACTTCTGCGTTCTGACGAGAGCAGGCACATTCAGCTTAGAATAGCCATTGACATTAAATGCTTTAATCCATAGTCCTATTTAATCTATTGTGAAACAAAATCTAAACGACATAATAAAAAGTCAACCGCACCACAGATTCCCAGACAGTCTCCCACACTGGTACTAGCGAGGCCTTAAGCTGTGTAACTTCTGCGATCTGACGAAAGCAGGTACATTCAGCCTAGAATGGCCATTGACATTAAATGCTTTAATCCATAGTCCTTTTTAATCGATTGTGAAACAAAATCTAAACGACATAATAAAAAGTCAACTGCACCACGGATTCCCAGACAGTCTCCCACACTGGTACTAGCGAGGCCTTAAGCTGTGTAACTTCTGCGATCTGACGAGAGCAGGGACATTCAGCTTAGAATGGCCATTGACATTAAATGCTTTAATCCATAGTCCTTTTTAATCGATTGTGAAACAAAATCTAAACGACATAATAAAAATTCAACCGCACCACGGATTCCCAGACAGTCTCCCACACTGGTACTAGCGAGGCCTTAAGCTGTGTAACTTCTGCGATCTGACGAGAGCAGGCACATTCAGCTTAGAATGGCCATTGACGGTAAATAATTTAATCCATAGTCCTATTTAATCTAATGTGAAACAAAATCTAAACGACATAATAAAAAGTCAACCGCACCACGGATTCCCAGACAGTCTCCCACACTGGTACTAGCGAGGCCTTAAGCTGTGTAACTTCTGCGATCTGACGAGAGCAGGCACATTCAGCTTAGAATGGCCATTGACATTAAATGCTTTAATCCATAGTCCTTTTTAATCGATTGTGAAACAAAATCTAAACGACATAATAAAAACTCAACCGCACCACGGATTCACAGACAGTCTCCCACACTGGTACTAGCGAGGCCTTAAGGTGTGTAACTTCTGCGATCTGACGAGAGCAGGGATATTCAGTTTAGAATGGCCATTGACATTAAATGCTTTAATCCATAGTCCTTTTTAATCGATTGTGAAACAAAATCTAAACGACATAATAAAAATTCAACCGCACCACGGATTCCCAGACAGTCTCCCACACTGGTACTAGCGAGGCCTTAAGCTGTGTAACTTCTGCGATCTGACGAGAGCAGGCACATTCAGCTTAGAATGGCCATTGACGTTAAATGCTTTAATCCATAGTCCTATTTAATCGATTGTGAAACAAAATCGAAACGACATAATAAAAATTCAACCGCACCACGGATTCCCAGACAGTCTCCCACACTGGTACAAGCGAGGCCTTAAGCTGTGTAACTTCTGCGATCTGACGAGAGCAGGCACATTCAGCTTAGAATGGCCATTGACATTAAATGATTTAATCCATAGTCCTTTTTAATCGATTGTGAAACAAAATCTAAACGACATAATAAAAAGTCAACCGCACCATGGATTCCCAGACAGTCTCCCACACTGGTACTAGCGAGGCCTTAAGCTGTGTAACTTCTGCATTCTGACGAGAGCAGGCACATTCAGCTTAGAATGGCCATTAACATTAAAAGCCTTAATTCATAGTCCTATTTAATCTATTGTGAAACAAAATCTAAACAACATAATAAAAAGCCAACCGCTCCACGGATTCCCAGACAGTCTCCCACACTGGTACTAGCGAGGCCTTAAGCTGTGTAACTTCTGCGTTCTGACGAGAGCAGGCACATTCAGCTTAGAATAGCCATTGACATTAAATGCTTTAATCCATAGTCCTATTTAATCTATTGTGAAACAAAATCTAAACGACATAATAAAAAGTCAACCGCACCACGGATTCCCAGACAGTCTCCCACACTGGTACTAGCGAGGCCTTAAGCTGTGTAACTTCTGCGATCTGACGAAAGCAGGTACATTCAGCCTAGAATGGCCATTGACATTAAATGCTTTAATCCATAGTCCTTTTTAATCGATTGTGAAACAAAATCTAAACGACATAATAAAAAGTCAACTGCACCACGGATTCCCAGACAGTCTCCCACACTGGTACTAGCGAGGCCTTAAGCTGTGTAACTTCTGCGATCTGACGAGAGCAGGGACATTCAGCTTAGAATGGCCATTGACATTAAATGCTTTAATCCATAGTCCTTTTTAATCGATTGTGAAACAAAATCTAAACGACATAATAAAAATTCAACCGCACCACGGATTCCCAGACAGTCTCCCACACTGGTACTAGCGAGGCGTTAAGCTGTGTAACTTCTGCGATCCAACGAGAGCAGGCACATTCAGCTTAGAATGGCCATTGACATTAAATGCTTTAATCCATAGTCCTTTTTAATCGATTGTGAAACAAAATCTAAACAACATAATAAAAAGTCAACCGCACCACTGATTCCCAGACAGTCTCCCACACTGGTACTAGCGAGGCCTTAAGCTGTGTAACTTCTGCGATCTGACGAGAGCAGGCACATTCAGCTTAGAATGGCGATTGACATTAAAAGCCTTAATCCATAGTCATATTTAATCTATTGTGAAACAAAATCTAAACGACATAATAAAAAGTCAACCGCACCACGGATTCCCAGACAGTCTCCCACACTGGTACTAGCGAGGATTTAAGCTGTGTAACTTCTGCGATCTGACGAGAGCAGGCACATTCAGCTTAGAATGGCCATTGACGTTAAAAGCCTTAATCCATAGTCCTATTTAATCTATTGTGAAACAAAATCTAAACGACATAATAAAAAGTCAACCGCACCACGGATTCCCAGACAGTCTCCCACACTGGTACTAGCGAGGATTTAAGCTGTGTAACTTCTGCGATCTGACGAGAGCAGGCACATTCAGCTTAGAATGGCCATTGACATTAAAAGCCTTAATCCATAGTCCTATTTAATCTATTGTGAAACAAAATCTAAACAACATAATAAAAAGTCAACCGCACCACGGATTCCCAGACAGTCTCCCATACTGGTACTAGCGAGGCCTTAAGCTGTGTAACTTCTGCGATCTGACGAGAGCAGGGACATTCAGCTTAGAATGGCCATTGACATTAAATGTTTTAATCCATAGTCCTTTTTAATCGATTGTGAAACAAAATCTAAACGACATAATAAAAATTCAACCGCACCACGGATTCCCAGACAGTCTCCCACACTGGTACTAGCGAGGCCTTAAGCTGTGTAACTTCTGCGATCTGACGAGAGCAGGCACATTCAGCTTAGAATGGCCATTGACGTTAAATGATTTAATCCATAGTCCTTTTTAATCGATTGTGAAACAAAATCTAAACGACATAATAAAAAGTCAACCGCACCACGGATTCCCAGACAGTCTCCCACCCTGGTACTAGCGAGGCCTTAAGCTGTGTAACTTATGCGATCTGACGAGAGCAGGCACATTCAGCTTAGAATGGCCATTGACATTAAATGCTTTAATCCATAGTCCTTTTTAATCGATTGTGAAACAAAATCTAAACGACATAATAAAAAGTCAACCGCACCACGGATTCCCACACAGTCTCCCACACTGGAACTAGCGAGGCCTTAAGCTGTGTAACTTCTGCGATCTGACGAGAGCAGGCACATTCAGCTTAGAATGGCCATTGACGTTAAATGATTTAATCCATAGTCCTTTTTAATCGATTGTGAAACAAAATCTAAACAACATAATAAAAAGTCAACCGCACCACGGATTCCCAGACAGTCTTCCACACTGGTACTAGCGAGGCCTTAAGCTGTGTAACTTCTGCGATCTGACGAGAGCAGGCACATTCAGCTTAGAATGGCCATTGACATTAAAAGCCTTAATCCATAGTCCTATTTAATCTATTGTGAAACAAAATCTAAACAACATAATAAAAAGTCAACCGCACCACGGATTCCCAGACAGTCTCCCATACTGGTACTAGCGAGGCCTTAAGCTGTGTAACTTCTGGGATCTGACGAGAGCAGGCACATTCAGCTTAGAATGGCGATTAACATTAAAAGCCTTAATCCATAGTCCTATTTAATCTATTGTGAAACAAAATCTAAACAACATAATAAAAAGTCAACCGCACCACGGATTCCCAGAGAGTCTCCCACACTGGTACTAGCGAGGCCTTAAGCTGTGTAACTTCTGCGATCTGACGAGAGCAGGGACATTCAGCTTAGAATGGCCATTGACATTAAATGCTTTAATCCATAGTCCTTTTTAATCGCTTGTGAAACAAAATCTAAACGACATAATAAAAAGTCAACCACACCACGGATTCCCAGACAGTTTCCCACACTGGTACTAGCGAGGCCTTAAGCTGTGTAACTTCTGCGTTCTGACGAGAGCAGGCACA
The DNA here is from genome assembly GCF_050947455.1 of Rhinoderma darwinii. Lineage (NCBI taxonomy): Eukaryota > Metazoa > Chordata > Amphibia > Anura > Rhinodermatidae > Rhinoderma > Rhinoderma darwinii. The sequence continues at coordinate 60,092 of NW_027463950.1, forward strand.
TTCAGCTTAGAATGGCCATTGACTTTAAATGCTTTAATCCATAGTCCTATTTAATCTATTGTGAAACAAAATCTAAACGACATAATAAAAAGTCAACCGCACCACGGATTCCCAGACAGTCTCCCACACTGGTACTAGCGAAGATTTAAGCTGTGTAACTTCTGCGATCTGACGAGAGCAGGCACATTCAGCTTAGAATGGCCATTGACGTTAAATGCTTTAATCCATAGTCCTATTTAATCTATTGTGAAACAAAATCTAAACGACATAATAAAAAGGCAACCGCACCACGGATTCCCAGACAGTCTCCCACACTGGTACTAGCGAGGCCTTAAGCTGTGTAACTTCTGCGATCTGACGAGAGCAGGCACATTCAGCTTAGAATGGCAATTGACGTTAAATTATTTAATCCATAGTCCTTTTTAATCAATTGTGAAACAAAATCTAAACGACATAATAAAAAGTCAACCGCACCACGGATTCCCAGACAGTCTCCCATACTGGTACTAGCGAGGCCTTAAGCTGTGGAACTTCTGCGATCTGACGAGAGCAGGCACATTCAGCTTAGAATGGCGATTGACATTAAAAGCCTTAATCCATAGTCCTATTTAATCTATTGTGAAACAAAATCTAAACAACATAATAAAAATTCAACCGCACCACGGATTCCCAGAGAGTCTCCCACACTGGTACTAGCGAGGCCTTAAGCTGTGTAACTTCTGCGATCTGACGAGAGCAGGCACATTCAGCTTAGAATGGCCATTGACATTAAATGCTTTAATCCATAGTCCTTTTTAATCGATTGTGAAACAAAATCTAAACGACATAATAAAAAGTCAACCGCACCACGGATTCCCAGACAGTCTCCCACACTGGTACTAGCGAGGCCTTAAGCTGTGTAACTTCTGCGATCTGACGAGAGCAGGGACATTCAGCTTAGAATGGCCATTGACATTAAATGCTTTAATCCATAGTCCTTTTTAATCGATTGTGAAACAAAATCTAAACGACATAATAAAAAGTCAACCGCACCACGGATTCCCAGACAGTCTCCCACACTGGTACTATCGAGGCCTTAAGCTGTGTAACTTCTGCGATCTGACGAGAGCAGGCACATTTAGCTTAGAACGGCCATTGACGTTAAATGCTTTAATCCATAGTCCTATTTAATCTATTGTGAAACAAAATCTAAACGACATAATAATTAGTCAACCGCACCACGGATTCCCAGACAGTCTCCCACACTGGTACTAGCGAGGCCTTAAGCTGTGTAACTTCTGCGATCTGACGAGAGCAGGCACATTCAGCTTAGAATGGCCATTAACATTAAAAGCCTTAATCCATAGTCCTATTTAATCTATTGTGAAACAAAATCTAAACAACATAATAAAAATCCAACCGCACCACGGATTCCCAGACAGTCTCCCACACTGGTACTAGCGAGGCCTTAAGCTGTGTAACTTCTGCGATCTGACGAGAGCAGGCACATTCAGCTTAGAATGGCCATTGACATTAAATGCTTTAATCCATAGTCCTTTTTAATCGATTGTGAAACAAAATCTAAACTACATAATAAAAAGGCAACCGCACCACGGATTCCCAGACAGTCTCCCACACTGGTACTAGTGAGGCCTTAAGCTGTGTAACTTCTGCAATCTGACGAGAGCAGGCACATTCAGCTTAGAATGGCCATTGACATTAAATGCTTTAATCCATAGTCCTTTTTAATCGATTGTGAAACAAAATCTAAACGACATAATAAAAAGTCAACCGCACCACGGATTCCCAGAGAGTCTCCCACACTGGTACTATTGAGGCCTTAAGCTGTGTAACTTCAGCGTTCTGCCGAGAGCAGGCACATTCAGCTTAGAATGGCCATTGACATTAAATGCTTTAATCCATAGTCCTTTTTAATCGATTGTGAAACAAAATCTAAACAACATAATAAAAAGTCAACCGCACCACGGATTCCCAGACAGTCTCCCACACTGGTACTATCGAGGCCTTAAGCTGTGTAACTTCTGCGATCTGACGAGAGCAGGCACATTCAGCTTAGAACGGCCATTGATGTTAAATGCTTTAATCCATAGTCCTATTTAATCTATTGTGAAACAAAATCTAAACGACATAATAATTAGTCAACCGCACCACGGATTCCCAGACAGTCTCCCACACTGGTACTAGCGAGGCCTTAAGCTGTGTAACTTCTGCGATCTGACGAGAGCAGGCACATTCAGCTTAGAATGGCCATTAACATTAAAAGCCTTAATCCATAGTCCTATTTAATCTATTGTGAAACAAAATCTAAACAACATAATAAAAATCCAACCGCACCACGGATTCCCAGACAGTCTCCCACACTGGTACTAGCGAGGCCTTAAGCTGTGTAACTTCTGCGATCTGACGAGAGCAGGCACATTCAGCTTAGAATGGCCATTGACATTAAATGCTTTAATCCATAGTCCTTTTTAATCTATTGTGAAACAAAATCTAAACGACATAATAAATAGGCAACCGCACCACGGATTCCCAGACAGTCTCCCACACTGGTACTAGTGAGGCCTTAAGCTGTGTAACTTCTGCAATCTGACGAGAGCAGGCACATTCAGCTTAGAATGGCCATTGACATTAAATGCTTTAATCCATAGTCCTTTTTAATCGATTGTGAAACAAAATCTAAACGACATAATAAAAAGTCAACCGCACCACGGATTCCCAGAGAGTCTCCCACACTGGTACTATTGAGGCCTTAAGCTGTGTAACTTCAGCAATCTGACGAGAGCAGGCACATTCAGCTTAGAATGGCCATTGACATTAAATGCTTTAATCCATAGTCCTTTTTAATCGATTGTGAAACAAAATCTAAACGACATAATAAAAAGTCAACCGCACCACGGATTCCCAGACAGTCTCCCACACTGGTACTAGCGAGGCCTTAAGCTGTGTAACTTCTGCGATCTGACGAGAGCAGGCACATTCAGTTTAGAATGGCCATTGACATTAAATGCTTTAATCCATAGTCCTTTTTAATCGATTGTGAAACAAAATCTAAACAACATAATAAAAAGTCAACCGCACCACGGATTCCCAGAGAGTCTCCCACACTGGTACTAGCGAGGCCTTAAGCTGTGTAACTTCTGCGTTCTGACGAGAGCAGGCACATTCAGCTTAGAATGGCCATTGACGTTAAATGCTTTAATCCATAGTCCAATTTAATCTATTGTGAAACAAAATCTAAACGACATAATAAAAAGTCAACCGCACCACTGATTCCCAGACAGTCTCCCACACTGGTACTAGCGAGGCCTTAAGCTGTGTAACTTCTGCGATCTGACGAGAGCAGGGACATTCAGCTTAGAATGGCCATTGATATTAAATGCTTTAATCCATAGTCCTTTTTAATCGATTGTGAAACAAAATCTAAACGACATAATAAAAATTCAACCGCACCACGGATTCCCAGACAGTCTCCCACACTGGTACTAGCGAGGCCTTAAGCTGTGTAACTTCTGCGTTCTGACGAGAGCAGGCGCATTCAGTTTAGAATGGCCATTGACGTTAAATGTTTTAATCCATAGTCCTATTTAATCTATTGTGAAACAAAATCTAAACGACATAATAAAAAGGCAACCGCACCACGGATTCCCAGACAGTCTTCCACACTGGTACTAGCGAGGCCTTAAGCTGTGTAACTTCTGCGATCTGACGAGAGCAGGCACATTCAGCTTAGAATGGCCATTGACATTAAATGCTTTAATCCATAGTCCTTTTTAATCGATTGTGAAACAAAATCTAAACGACATAATAAAAAGTAAACCGCACCACGGATTCCCAGACAGTCTCCCACACTGGTACTAGCGAGGCCTTAAGCTGTGTAACTTCTGCGATTTGACGAGAGCAGGCACATTCAGCTTAGAATGGCCTTTGACATTAAATGCTTTAATCCATAGTCCTTTTTAATCGATTGTGAAACAATATCTAAACGACATAATAAAAAGTCAACCGCACCATGGATTCCCAGACAGTCTCCCACACTGGTACTAGCGAGGCCTTAAGCTGTGTAACTTCTGCGATCTGACGAGAGAAGGCACATTCAGCTTAGAATGGCCATTGACATTAAATGCTTTAATCCATAGTCCTTTTTAATCGATTGTGAAACAAAATCTAAACGACATAATATAAAGACAACCGCACCACGGATTCCCAGACAGTCTCCCACACTGGTACTAGCGAGGCCTTAAGCTGTGTAACTTCTGCGATCTGACGAGAGCAGGCACATTCAGCTTAGAATGGCCATTGACATTAAATGCTTTAATCCATAGTCCTATTTAATCTATTGTGAAACAAAATCTAAACGACATAATAAAAAGGCAACCGCACCACGGTTTCCCAGACAGTCTCCCACACTAGTACTAGCGAGGCGTTAAGCTGTGTAACTTCTGCGATTTAACGAGAGCAGGCACATTCAGCTTAGAATGGCCATTGGCATTAAATGCTTTAATCCATAGTCCTTTTTAATCGATTGTGAAACAAAATCTAAACAACATAATAAAAAGTCAACCGCACCACGGATTCCCAGACAGTCTCCCACACTGGTACTAGCGAGGCCTTAAGCTGTGTAACTTCTGCGATCTGACGAGAGCAGGCACATTCAGCTTAGAATGGCCATTGACATTAAAAGCCTTAATCCATAGTCCTATTTAATCTATTGTGAAACAAAATCTAAACAACATAATAAAAAGTCAACCGCACCACGGATTCCCAGAGAGTCTCCCACACTGGTACTATTGAGGCCTTAAGCTGTGTAACTTCAGCGTTCTGCCGAGAGCAGGCACATTCAGCTTAGAATGGCCATTGACATTAAATGCTTTAATCCATAGTCCTTTTTAATCGATTGTGAAACAAAATCTAAACAACATAATAAAAAGTCAACCGCACCACGGATTCCCAGACAGTCTCCCACACTGGTACTATCGAGGCCTTAAGCTGTGTAACTTCTGCGATCTGACGAGAGCAGGCACATTCAGCTTAGAACGGCCATTGATGTTAAATGCTTTAATCCATAGTCCTATTTAATCTATTGTGAAACAAAATCTAAACGACATAATAATTAGTCAACCGCACCACGGATTCCCAGACAGTCTCCCACACTGGTACTAGCGAGGCCTTAAGCTGTGTAACTTCTGCGATCTGACGAGAGCAGGCACATTCAGCTTAGAATGGCCATTAACATTAAAAGCCTTAATCCATAGTCCTATTTAATCTATTGTGAAACAAAATCTAAACAACATAATAAAAATCCAACCGCACCACGGATTCCCAGACAGTCTCCCACACTGGTACTAGCGAGGCCTTAAGCTGTGTAACTTCTGCGATCTGACGAGAGCAGGCACATTCAGCTTAGAATGGCCATTGACATTAAATGCTTTAATCCATAGTCCTTTTTAATCTATTGTGAAACAAAATCTAAACGACATAATAAATAGGCAACCGCACCACGGATTCCCAGACAGTCTCCCACACTGGTACTAGTGAGGCCTTAAGCTGTGTAACTTCTGCAATCTGACGAGAGCAGGCACATTCAGCTTAGAATGGCCATTGACATTAAATGCTTTAATCCATAGTCCTTTTTAATCGATTGTGAAACAAAATCTAAACGACATAATAAAAAGTCAACCGCACCACGGATTCCCAGAGAGTCTCCCACACTGGTACTATTGAGGCCTTAAGCTGTGTAACTTCAGCAATCTGACGAGAGCAGGCACATTCAGCTTAGAATGGCCATTGACATTAAATGCTTTAATCCATAGTCCTTTTTAATCGATTGTGAAACAAAATCTAAACGACATAATAAAAAGTCAACCGCACCACGGATTCCCAGACAGTCTCCCACACTGGTACTAGCGAGGCCTTAAGCTGTGTAACTTCTGCGATCTGACGAGAGCAGGCACATTCAGTTTAGAATGGCCATTGACATTAAATGCTTTAATCCATAGTCCTTTTTAATCGATTGTGAAACAAAATCTAAACAACATAATAAAAAGTCAACCGCACCACGGATTCCCAGAGAGTCTCCCACACTGGTACTAGCGAGGCCTTAAGCTGTGTAACTTCTGCGTTCTGACGAGAGCAGGCACATTCAGCTTAGAATGGCCATTGACGTTAAATGCTTTAATCCATAGTCCAATTTAATCTATTGTGAAACAAAATCTAAACGACATAATAAAAAGTCAACCGCACCACTGATTCCCAGACAGTCTCCCACACTGGTACTAGCGAGGCCTTAAGCTGTGTAACTTCTGCGATCTGACGAGAGCAGGGACATTCAGCTTAGAATGGCCATTGATATTAAATGCTTTAATCCATAGTCCTTTTTAATCGATTGTGAAACAAAATCTAAACGACATAATAAAAATTCAACCGCACCACGGATTCCCAGACAGTCTCCCACACTGGTACTAGCGAGGCCTTAAGCTGTGTAACTTCTGCGTTCTGACGAGAGCAGGCGCATTCAGTTTAGAATGGCCATTGACGTTAAATGTTTTAATCCATAGTCCTATTTAATCTATTGTGAAACAAAATCTAAACGACATAATAAAAAGGCAACCGCACCACGGATTCCCAGACAGTCTTCCACACTGGTACTAGCGAGGCCTTAAGCTGTGTAACTTCTGCGATCTGACGAGAGCAGGCACATTCAGCTTAGAATGGCCATTGACATTAAATGCTTTAATCCATAGTCCTTTTTAATCGATTGTGAAACAAAATCTAAACGACATAATAAAAAGTAAACCGCACCACGGATTCCCAGACAGTCTCCCACACTGGTACTAGCGAGGCCTTAAGCTGTGTAACTTCTGCGATTTGACGAGAGCAGGCACATTCAGCTTAGAATGGCCTTTGACATTAAATGCTTTAATCCATAGTCCTTTTTAATCGATTGTGAAACAATATCTAAACGACATAATAAAAAGTCAACCGCACCATGGATTCCCAGACAGTCTCCCACACTGGTACTAGCGAGGCCTTAAGCTGTGTAACTTCTGCGATCTGACGAGAGAAGGCACATTCAGCTTAGAATGGCCATTGACATTAAATGCTTTAATCCATAGTCCTTTTTAATCGATTGTGAAACAAAATCTAAACGACATAATATAAAGACAACCGCACCACGGATTCCCAGACAGTCTCCCACACTGGTACTAGCGAGGCCTTAAGCTGTGTAACTTCTGCGATCTGACGAGAGCAGGCACATTCAGCTTAGAATGGCCATTGACATTAAATGCTTTAATCCATAGTCCTATTTAATCTATTGTGAAACAAAATCTAAACGACATAATAAAAAGGCAACCGCACCACGGATTCCCAGACAGTCTCCCACACTAGTACTAGCGAGGCGTTAAGCTGTGTAACTTCTGCGATTTAACGAGAGCAGGCACATTCAGCTTAGAATGGCCATTGGCATTAAATGCTTTAATCCATAGTCCTTTTTAATCGATTGTGAAACAAAATCTAAACAACATAATAAAAAGTCAACCGCACCACGGATTCCCAGACAGTCTCCCACACTGGTACTAGCGAGGCCTTAAGCTGTGTAACTTCTGCGATCTGACGAGAGCAGGCACATTCAGCTTAGAATGGCCATTGACATTAAAAGCCTTAATCCATAGTCCTATTTAATCTATTGTGAAACAAAATCTAAACAACATAATAAAAAGTCAACCGCACCACGGATTCCCAGAGAGTCTCCCACACTGGTACTAGCGAGGCCTTAAGCTGTGTAACTTCTGCGTTCTGACGAGAGCAGGCACATTCAGCTTAGAATGGCCATTGACGTTAAATGCTTTAATCCATAGTCCAATTTAATCTATTGTGAAACAAAATCTAAACGACATAATAAAAAGTCAACCGCACCACGGATTCCCAGACAGTCTTCCACACTGGTACTAGCGAGGCCTTAAGCTGTGTAACTTCTGCGATCTGACGAGAGAAGGCACATTCAGCTTAGAATGGCCATTGACATTAAATGCTTTAATCCATAGTCCTTTTTAATCGATTGTGAAACAAAATCTAAACGACATAATAAAAAGTCAACCACACCACGGATTCCCAGACAGTCTCCCACACTGGTACTATCGAGGCCTTAAGCTGTGTAACTTCTGCGATCTAACGAGAGCAGGCACATTCAGCTTAGAATGGCCATTGACGTTAAATGCTTTAATCCATAGTCCTATTTAATCTATTGTGAAACAAAATCTAAACAACATAATAAAAAGCCAACCGCACCACGGATTCCCAGACAGTCTCCCACACTGGTACTAGCGAGGCCTTAAGCTGTGTAACTTCTGTGATCTGACGAGAGCAGGGACATTCAGCTTAGAATGGACATTAACATTAAATTCTTTAATCCATAGTCCTTTTTAATCGATTGTGAAACAAAATCTAAACGACATAATAAAAATTCAACCGCACCACGGATTCCCAGACAGTCTCCCACACTGGTACTAGCGAGGCCTTAAGCTGTGTAACGTCTGCGTTCTGACTAGAGCAGGGACATTCAGCTTAGAATGGCCATTGACGTTAAATGCTTTAATCCATAGTCCTATTTAATCTATTGTGAAACAAAATCTAAACGACATAATAAAAAGTAAACCACACCACGGATTCCCAGACAGTCTCCCACACTGGTACTAGCGAGGCCTTAAGCTGTGTAATTTCTGCGATCTGACGAGAGCAGGGACATTCAGCTTAGAATGGCCATTGACATTAAATGCTTTAATCCATAGTCCTTTTTAATCGATTGTGAAACAAAATCTAAACGACATAATAAAAAGTAAACCGCACCACGGATTCCCAGACAGTCTCCCACACTGGTACTAGCGAGGCCTTAAGCTGTGTAACTTCTGCAATCTGACGAGAGCAGGGACATTCAGCTTAGAATGGCCATTGACATTAAATGCTTTAATCCATAGTCCTTTTTAATCGATTGTGAAACAAAATCTAAACGACATAATAAAAATTCAACTGCACCACGGATTCCCAGACAGTCTCCCACACTGGTACGAGCGAGGCGTTAAGTTGTGTAACTTCTGCGATCTGACGAGAGCAGGCACATTCAGCTTAGAATGCCCATTGACATTAAAAGCCTTAATCCATATTCCTATTTAATCTATTGTGAAACAAAATCTATACAACATAATAAAAAGTCAACTGCACCACGGATTCCCAGACAGTCTCCCACACTGGTACTAGCGAGGCCTTAAGCTGTGTAACTTCTGTGATCTGACGAGAGCAGGGACATTCAGCTTAGAATGGACATTAACATTAAATTCTTTAATCCATAGTCCTTTTTAATCGATTGTGAAACAAAATCTAAACGACATAATAAAAATTCAACCGCACCACGGATTCCCAGACAGTCTCCCACACTGGTACTAGCGAGGCCTTAAGCTGTGTAACTTCTGCGTTCTGACTAGAGCAGGGACATTCAGCTTAGAATGGCCATTGACGTTAAATGCTTTAATCCATAGTCCTATTTAATCTATTGTGAAACAAAATCTAAACGACATAATAAAAAGTCAACCGCACCACGGATTCCCAGACAGTCTCCCACACTGGTACTAGCGAGGCCTTAAGCTGTGTAACTTCTGCGATCTGACGAGAGCAGGCACATTCAGCTTAGAATGGCCATTGACGTTAAATGCTTTAATCCATAGTCCTATTTAATCTATTGTGAAACAAAATCTAAACGACATAATAAAAATTCAACCGCACCACGGATTCCCAGACAGTCTCCCACACTGGTACTAGCGAGGCCTTAAGCTGTGTAACTTCTGCGATCTGACGAGAGCAGGCACATTCAGCTTAGAATAGCCATTGACATTAAAAGCCTTAATCCATAGTCCTATTTAATCTATTGTGAAACAAAATCTAAACAACATAATAAAAAGTCAACCGCACCACGCATTCCCAGACAGTCTCCCACACTGGTACCAGCGAGGCCTTAAGCTGTGTAACTTCTGCGATCTGACGAGAGCAGGGACATTCAGCTTAGAATGGCCATTGACATTAAAGGCTTTAATCCATAGTCCTTTTTAATCGATTGTGAAACAAAATCTAAACGACATAATAAAAACTCAACCGCACCACGGATTCCCAGACAGTCTCCCACACTGGTACTAGCGAGGCCTTAAGTTGTGTAACTTCTGCGATCTGACGAGAGCAGGCACATTCAGCTTAGAATGGACATTGACATTAAAAGCCTTAATCCATAGTCCTATTTAATCTATTGTGAAACAAAATCTAAACAACATAATAAAAAGTCAACCGCACCACGGATTCCCAGACAGTCTCCCACACTGGTACTAGCGAGGACTTAAGCTATGTAACTTCTGCGTTCTGACGAGAGCAGGTACATTCAGCTTAGAATGGCCATTGACGTTAAATGCTTTAATCCATAGTCCTTTTTAATCGATTGTGAAACAAAATCTAAACGACATAATAAAAAGTCAACCGCACCACGGATTCCCAGACAGTCTCCCACACTAGTACTAGCGAGGCCTTAAGCTGTGTAACTTCTGCGATCTGACGAGAGCAGGCACATTCAGCTTAGAATGGCCATTGACATTAAATGCTTTAATCCATAGTCCTTTTTAATCGATTGTGAAACAAAATCTAAACGACATAATAAAAAGTCAACCGCACCACGGATTCCCAGACAGTCTCCCACACTGGTACTAGCGAGGCCTTAAGCTGTGTAATTTCTGCGATCTGACGAGAGCAGGGACATTCAGCTTAGAATGGCCATTGACATTAAATGCTTTAATCCATAGTCCTTTTTAATCGATTGTGAAACAAAATCTAAACGACATAATAAAAAGTCAACCGCACCACGGATTCCCAGACAGTCTCCCACACTGGTACTAGCGAGGGCTTAAGCTGTGTAATTTCTGCGATCTGACGAGAGCAGGCACATTCAGCTTAGAATGGCCATTGACATTAAATGCTTTAATCCATAGTCCTTTTTAATCGATTGTGAAACAAAATCTAAACGACATAATAAAAAGTCAACCGCACCACGGATTCCCAGACAGTCTCCCACACTGGTACTAGCGAGGCCTTAAGCTGTGTAACTTCTGCGATCTGACGAGAGCTGGGACATTCAGCTTAGAATGGCCATTGACATTAAATGCTTTAATCCATAGTCCTTTTTAATCGATTGTGAAACAAAATCTAAACGACATAATAAAAATTCAACCGCACCACGGATTCCCAGACAGTCTCCCACACTGGTACGAGCGAGGCGTTAAGCTGTGTAACTTCTGCGATCTGACGAGAGCAGGCACATTCAGCTTAGAATGCCCATTGACATTAAAAGCCTTAATCCATAGTCCTATTTAATCTATTGTGAAACAAAATCTAAACAACATAATAAAAAGTCAACTGCACCACGGATTCCCAGACAGTCTCCCACACTGGTACTAGCGAGGCCTTAAGCTGTGTAACTTCTGTGATCTGACGAGAGCAGGGACATTCAGCTTAGAATGGACATTGACATTAAATTCTTTAATCCATAGTCCTTTTTAATCGATTGTGAAACAAAATCTAAACGACATAATAAAAATTCAACCGCACCACGGATTCCCAGACAGTCTCCCACACTGGTACTAGCGAAGCCTTAAGCTGTGTAACTTCTGCGTTCTGACTAGAGCAGGGACATTCAGCTTAGAATGGCCATTGACGTTAAATGCTTTAATCCATAGTCCTATTTAATCTATTGTGAAACAAAATCTAAACGACATAATAAAAAGTCAACCGCACCACGGATTCCCAGACAGTCTCCCACACTGGTACTAGCGAGGCCTTAAGCTGTGTAACTTCTGCGATCTGACGAGAGCAGGCACATTCAGCTTAGAATGGCCATTGACATTAAATGCTTTAATCCATAGTCCTATTTAATCTATTGTGAAACAAAATCTAAACGACATAAAAAAAATTCAACCGCACCACGGATTCCCAGACAGTCTCCCACACTGGTACTAGCGAGGCCTTAAGCTGTGTAACTTCTGCGATCTGACGAGAGCAGGCACATTCAGCTTAGAATAGCCATTGACATTAAAAGCTTTAATCCATAGTCCTATTTAATCTATTGTGAAACAAAATCTAAACAACATAATAAAAAGTCAACCGCACCACGCATTCCCAGACAGTCTCCCACACTGGTACCAGCGAGGCCTTAAGCTGTGTAACTTCTGCGATCTGACGAGAGCAGGGACATTCAGCTTAGAATGGCCATTGACATTAAAGGCTTTAATCCATAGTCCTTTTTAATCGATTGTGAAACAAAATCTAAACGACATAATAAAAACTCAACCGCACCACGGATTCCCAGACAGTCTCCCACACTGGTACTAGCGAGGCCTTAAGTTGTGTAACTTCTGCGATCTGACGAGAGCAGGCACATTCAGCTTAGAATGGACATTGACATTTAAAGCCTTAATCCATAGTCCTATTTAATCTATTGTGAAACAAAATCTAAACAACATAATAAAAACTCAACCGCACCACGGATTCCCAGACAGTCTCCCACACTGGTACTAGCGAGGACTTAAGCTATGTAACTTCTGCGTTCTGACGAGAGCAGGCACATTCAGCTTAGAATGGCCATTGACGTTAAATGCTTTAATCCATAGTCCTTTTTAATCGATTGTGAAACAAAATCTAAACGACATAATAAAAAGTCAACCGCACCACGGATTCCCAGACAGTCTCCCACACTAGTACTAGCGAGGCCTTAAGCTGTGTAACTTCTGCGTTCGGACGAGAGCAGGCACATTCAGCTTAGAATGGCCATTGACGTTAAATGCTTTAATCCATAGTCCTATTTAATCTATTGTGAAACAAAATCTAAACGACATAATAAAAAGTCAACCGCACCACGGATTCCCAGACAGTCTCCCACACTAGTACTAGCGAGGCGTAAAGCTGTGTAACTTCTGCGATCTAACGAGAGCAGGCACATTCAGCTTAGAATGGCCATTGACTTTAAATGCTTTAATCCATAGTCCTTTTTAATCTATTGTGAAACAAAATCTAAACAACATAATAAAAAGTCAACCGCACCACGGATTCCCAGACTGGTACTAGCGAGGACTTAAGCTATGTAACTTCTGCGTTCTGACGAGAGCAGGCACATTCAGCTTAGAATGGCCATTGACGTTAAATGCTTTAATCCATAGTCCTTTTTAATCGATTGTGAAACAAAATCTAAACGACATAATAAAAAGTCAACCGCACCACGGATTCCCAGACAGTCTCCCACACTGGTACCAGCGAGGCCTTAAGCTGTGTAACTTCTGCGATCTGACGAGAGCAGGGACATTCAGCTTAGAATGGCCATTGACATTAAAGGAATTAATACATAGTCCTTTTTAATCGATTGTGAAACAAAATCTAAACGACATAATAAAAACTCAACCGCACCACAGATTCCCAGACAGTCTCCCACACTGGTACTAGCGAGGCCTTAAGCTGTGTAACTTCTGCGTTCGGACGAGAGCAAGCACATTCAGCTTAGAATGGCCATTGACGTTAAATGCTTTAATCCATAGTCCTATTTAATCTATTGTGAAACAAAATCTAAACGACATAATAAAAAGTCAACCGCACCACGGATTCCCAGACAGTCTCCCACACTGGTACTAGCGAGGCGTTAAGCTGTGTAACTTCTGCGATCTAACGAGAGCAGGCACATTCAGCTTAGAATGGCCATTGACTTTAAATGCTTTAATCCATAGTCCTTTTTAATCGATTGTGAAACAAAATCTAAACGACATAATAAAAAGTCAACCGCACCACGGATTCCCAGACAGTCTCCCACACTGGTACTAGCGAGGCCTTAAGCTGTGTAACTTCTGCGATCTGACGAGAGCAGGCACATTCAGCTTAGAATGGCCATTGACATTAAAAGCCCTAATCCATAGTCCTATTTAATCTATTGTGAAACAAAATCTAAACAACATAATAAAAAGTCAACCGCACCACGGATTCCCAGACAGTCTCCCACACTGGTACTAGCGAGGACTTAAGCTATGTAACTTCTGCGTTCTGACGAGAGAAGGCACATTCAGCTTAGAATGGCCATTGACGTTAAATGCTTTAATCCATAGTCCTTTTTAATCGATTGTGAAACAAAATCTAAACGACATAATAAAAAGTCAACCGCACCACGGATTCCCAGACAGTCTCCCACACTGGTACTAGCGAGGCCTTAAGCTGTGTAACTTCTGCGATCTGACGAGAGCAGGGACATTCAGCTTAGAATGGCCATTGACATTAAAGGCTTTAATCCATAGTCCTTTTTAATCGATTGTGAAACAAAATCTAAACGACATAATAAAAATTCAACCGCACAACGGATTCCGAGACAGTCTCCCACACTGGTACTAGCGAGGCCTTAAGCTGTGTAACTTCTGCGATCTGACGAGAGCAGGCACATTCAGCTTAGAATGGCCATTGACATGAAATGCTTTAATCCATAGTCCTTTTTAATCGATTGTGAAACAAAATCTAAATGACATAATAAAAAGGCAACCGCACCACAGATTCCCAGACAGTCTCCCACACTAGTACTAGCGAGGCCTTAAGCTGTGTAACTTCTGCGATCTGACGAGAGCAGGCACATTCAGCTTAGAATGGCCATTGACATTAAATGCTTTAATCCATAGTCCTTTTTAATCGATTGTGAAACAAAATCTAAACGACATAATAAAAAGTCAACCGCACCACGGATTCCCAGACAGTCTCCCACACTGGTACTAGCGAGGCCTTAAGCTGTGTAACTTCTGCGATCTGACGAGAGCAGGCACATTCAGCTTAGAATGGCCGTTGACGTTAAATGCTTTAATCCATAGTCCTATTTAATCTATTGTGAAACAAAATCTAAACGACATAATAAAAAGTCAACCGCACCACGGATTCCCAGACAGTCTCCCACACTGGTACTAGCGAGGCCTTAAGCTGTGTAACTTCTGCGATCTGACGAGAGCAGGCACATTCAGCTTAGAATGGCCATTGACATTAAATGCTTTAATCCATAGTCCTTTTTAATCGATTGTGAAACAAAATCTAAACGACATAATAAAAAGTCAACCGCACCACGGATTCCCAGACAATCTCCCACACTGGTACCAGCGAGGCCTTAAGCTGTGTAACTTCTGCGATCTGACGAGAGCAGGGACATTCAGCTTAGAATGGCCATTGACATTAAAGGCTTTAATCCATAGTCCTTTTTAATCGATTGTGAAACAAAATCTAAACGACATAATAAAAAGTCAACAGCACCACAGATTCCCAGACAGTCTCCCACACTGGTACTAGCGAGGCCTTAAGCTGTGTAACCTCTGCGATCTGACGAGAGCAGGTACATTCAGCTTAGAATGGGCATTGACATGAAATGCTTTAATCCATAGTCCTTTTTAATCGATTGTGAAACAAAATCTAAATGACATAATAAAAAGGCAACCGCACCACGGATTCCCAGACAGTCTCCCACACTGGTACTAGCGAGGCCTTAAGCTGTGTAACTTCTGCGATCTGACGAGAGCAGGCACATTCAGCTTAGAATGGCAATTGACATTAAATGCTTTAATCCATAGTCCTTTTTAATCGATTGTGAAACAAAATCTAAACGACATAATAAAAAGTCAACCGCACCACGGATTCCCAGACAGTCTCCCACACTGGTACTAGCAAGGCCTTAAGCTGTGTAACTTCTGCGATCCGACAAGAGCAGGCTCATTCAGCTTAGAATGGCCATTGACATTAAATGCTTTAATCCATAGTCCATTTTAATCGATTTGAAACAAATCTAAACGACATAATAAAAAGTCAACCGCACCTCGGATTCCCAGACAGTCTCTCACACTCGTACTAGCGAGTCCTTAAAGTGTTATATATCTGCGATTTGACGAGAAAAGGCACATTTAAGCTTAGAATGGCTATTAACTTTTAAAGCTTTAGTCTATTTTTATTTTTAATCTATTGTGAAACAAAATCTAAACGACATAATAAAAAGACAACTGCACCACGGATTCCCAGACAGTCTCCCACACTGGTACTAGCAAGGCCTTAAGCTGTGTAACTTCTGTGATCTGACGAGAGCAGGCACATTCAGCTTAGAATGGCCATTGACATTAAATGCTTTAATCCATAGTCCTATTTAATCTATTGTGAAACAAAATCTAAACGACATAATAAAAAGTCAACCGTGCCACGGGTTCCCAGACAGTCTCCTACACTGGTACTAGCGAGGCCTTAAGCTGTGCAACTTCTGCGATCTGATGAGAGCAGGCACATTCAGCTTAGAATGGCCATTGACATTAAATTCTTTAATCCATAGTCCTTTTTAATCGATTGTGAAACAAAATCTAAACGACATAATAAAAAGTCAACCACACCACGGATTCCCAGACAGTCTCCCACACTGGTACTAGCGAGGCCTTAAGCTGTGTAACTTCTGCGATCTGACGAGAGCAGGCACATTCAGCTTAGAATGGCCATTGACATTAAATGCTTTAATCCATAGTCCTTTTTAATCGATTGTGAAACAAAATCTAAACGACATAATAAAAAGTCAACTGCACCACGGATTCCCTGACAGTCTCCCACACTGGTACTAGCGAGGCCTTAAGCTGTGTAACTTCTGCGATCTGACGAGAGCAGGGACATTCAGCTTAGAATGGCCATTGACATTAAATGCTTTAATCCATAGTCCTTTTTAATCGATTGTGAAACAAAATCTAAATGACATAATAAAAATTCAACCGCACCACGGATTCCCAGACAGTCTCCCACAATGGTACTAGCGAGGCCTTAAGCTGTGTAACTTCTGCGATCTGACGAGAGCAGGCACATTCAGCTTAGAATGGCCATTGACATTAAATGTTTTAATCCATAGTCCTTTGTAATCGATTGTGAAACAAAATCTAAACGACATAATAAAAAGTCAACTGCACCACGGATTCCCTGACAGTCTCCCACACTGGTACTAGCGAGGCCTTAAGCTGTGTAACTTCTGCGATCTGACGAGAGCAGTGACATTCAGCTTAGAATGGCCATTGACATTAAATGCTTTAATCCATAGTCCTTTTTAATCGATTGTGAAACAAAATCTAAATGACATAATAAAAATTCAACCGCACCACGGATTCCCAGACAGTCTCCCACAATGGTACTAGCGAGGCCTTAAGCTGTGTAACTTCTGCGATCTGACGAGGGCAGGCACATTCAGCTTAGAATGGCCATTGACATAAAATGTTTTAATCCATAGTCCTTTTTAATCGATTGTGAAACAAAATCTAAACGACATAATAAAAAGTCAACCGCCCCACGGATTCCCAGACAGTCTCCCACACTGGTACTAGCGAGGCCTTAAGCTGTGTAACTTCTGCGATCTGAAGAGAGCAGGCACATTCAGCTTAGAAAGTCCATTGACGTTAAATGCTTTAATCGATAGTCCTATTTAATCAATTGTGAAACAAAATCTAAACTACATAATAAAAAGTCAACCGCACCACAGATTCCCAGACAGTCTCCCACACTGGTACTAGCGAGGCCTTAAGCTGTGTAACTTCTGCGATCTGACGAGAGCAGGGACATTCAGCTTAGAATGGCCATTGACATTAAATGCTTTAATCCATAGTCCTTTTTAATCGATTGTGAAACAAAATCTAAACGACATAATGACAATTCAACCGCACCACGGATTCCCAGACAGTCTCCCACACTGGCACTAGCGAGGCCTTAAGCTGTGTAACTTCTGCGTTCTGACGAGAGCAGGCACATTCAGCTTAGAATGGCCATTGTCGGTGAATGCTTTAATCCATAGTCCTATTTAATCTATTGTGAAACAAAATCTAAACGACATAATAAAAAGTCAACCGCACCATGGATTCCCTGACAGTCTCCCACACTGGTACTAGCGAGGCCTTAAGCTGTGTAACTTCTGCGATCTGACGAGAGCAGGCACATTCAGCTTAGAATGGCCATTGACCTTAAATGCTTTAATCCATAGTCCTTTTTAATCGATTGTGAAACGTAATCTAAACGACATAATAAAAAGTCAACCGCACCACGGATTCCCAGACAATCTCCCACACTGGTACTAGCATGGCCTTAAGCTGTGTAACTTCTGCGATCTGACGAGAGCAGGCACATTCAGCTTAGAAAGGCCATTGACATTAAATGCTTTAATCCATAGTCCTTTTTAATCGATTGTGAAACAAAATCTAAACGACATAATAACAATTCAACCGCACCACGGATTCCCAGACCGTCTCCCACACTGGTACTAGCAAGGGCTTAAGCTGTGTAACTTCTGCGATCTGACGAGAGCAGGCACATTCAGCTTAGAAAGGCCATTGACATTAAATGTGTTAATCCATAGTCCTTTTTAATCGATTGTGAAACAAAATCTAAACGACATAATAAAAAGTCAACCGCACCACGGATTCCCAGACAGTCTCCCACACTGGTTCTAGCGAGGTCTTAAGCTGTGTAACTTCTGCGATCTGACGAGAGCAGGCACATTCAGCTTAGAATGGCCATTGAACTTAAGTGCTTTAATCCATAGTCCTTTTTAATCGATTGTGAAACAAAATCTAAACGACATAATAAAAAGTCAACCGCACCACGGATTCCCAGACAGTCTCCCACACTGGTACTAGCGAGGCCTTAAGCTGTGTAACTTCTGCGATCTGACGAGAGCAGGGACATTCAGCTTAGAATGGCCATTGACATTAAATGCTTTAATCCATAGTCCTTTTTAATCGATTGTGAAACAAAATCTAAACGACATAATAAAAATTCAACCGCACCACGGATTCCCAGACAGTCTCCCACACTGGTACTAGCGAGGCCTTAAGCTGTGTAATTTCTGCGATCTGACGAGAGCAGGCACATTCAGCTTAGAATGGCCATTGACTTTAAATGCTTTAATCGATAGTCCTATTTAATCAATTGTGAAACAAAATCTAAACGACATAATAAAAAGGCAACCGCACCATGGATTCCCAGACAGTCTCCCACACTGGTACTAGCAAGGCCTTAAGCTGTGTAACTTCTGCGATCAGACGAGAGCAGGCACATTCAGCTTAGAATGGCCATTGACAATAACTGCTTTAATCCATAGTGCTATTTAATCTATTGTGAAACAAAATCTAAACGACATAATAAAAGGCAACCGCACCACGGATTCCCAGACAGTCTCCCACACTGGTACTAGCGAGGCCTTAAGCTGTGTAACTTCTGCGATCTGACGAGAGCAGGCACATTCAGCTTAGAATGGCCCTTGACATTAAATGCTTTAATCCATAGTCGTTTTTAATCGATTGTGAAACAAAATCTAAACGACATAATAAAAAGTCAACCGCACCACGGATTCCCAGACAGTCTCCCACACTGGTACTAGCGAGGGCTTAAGCTGTGTAACTTCTGCGATCTGATGAGAGCAGGCACATTCAGCTTAGAATGGCTTTTGACATTAAAAGCCTTAATCCATAGTCCTATTTAATCTATTGTGAAACAAAATATAAACTACATAATAAAAAGTCAACCGCACCACGGATTCCCAGACAGTCTCCCACACTGGTACTAGCGAGGCCTTAAGCTGTGTAACTTCTGCGATCTGACGAGAGCAGGCACATTCAGCTTAGAATGGCCATTGACATTAAATGCTTTAATCCATAGTCCATTTTAATCGATTGTGAAACAAATCTAAACGACATAATAAAAAGTCAACCGCACCTCGGATTCCCAGACAGTCTCTCACACTCGTACTAGCGAGGCCTTAAAGTGTTATATATCTGCGATTTGACGAGAAAAGGCACATTTAAGCTTAGAATGTCTATTAACTTTTAAAGCTTTAGTCTATTTTTATTTTTAAACAATTGTGAAAGAAAGTCTAAACGACATAATAAAAAGTCAACAGCACCACGGAAGCCCAGAAAGTCTCCCACACTGGTACTAGCGAGGTGTTAAAGTGTTATTGATCTGCGATTTGACGAGAAAAAGCACATTTCACCTAAGAATAGCCATTAACTTTTAAAGCTTTAGTTTATTATTATTTTTAATCGATTGTGAAACAAATTCTAAACGACATAATAAAAAGTCAACTGCACCATGGATTCCCAGACAGTCTCCCACACTGGTACTAGCGAGGCCTTAAGCTGTGTAACTTCTGCGATCAGATGAGAGCAGGCACATTCAGCTTAGAATGGCCATTGACAATAACTGCTTTAATCCATAGTCCTATTTAATCTATTGTGAAACAAAATCTAAACAACATAATAAAAAGGCAACCGCACCACGGATTCCCAAACAGTCTCCCACACTGGTACTAGCGAGGCCTTAAGCTGTGTAACTTCTGCGATCTGACGAGTGCAGGCACATTCAGCTTAGAATGGCCATTGACATTAAATGCTTTAATCCATAGTCGTTTTTAATCGATTGTGAAACAAAATCTAAACTACATAATAAAAAGTCAACCGCACCACGGATTCCCAGACAGTCTCCCACACTGGTACTAGTGAGGCCTTAAGCTGTGTAATTTCTGCGATCTGACGAGAGCAGGCACATTCAGCTTAGAATGGCCTTTGACATTAAAAGCTTCAATCCATAGTCCTATTTAATCTATTGTGAAACAAAATCTAAACGACATAATAAAATGTCAACCGCACCACGGATTCCCAGACAGTCTCCCACACTGGTACTAGCGAGGCCTTAAGCTGTGTAACTTCTGCGATCTGACGAGAGCAGGGACATTCAGCTTAGAATGGCCATTGACATTAAATGTTTTAATCCATAGTCCTTTTTAATCGATTGTGAAACAAAATCTAAACGACATAATAAAAATTCAACCGCACCACGGATTCCCAGACAGTCTCCCACACTGGTACTAGCAAGGCCTTAAGCTGTGTAACTTCTGCGATCTGATGAGAGCAGGCACATTCAGCTTAGAAAGGCCATTGACTTTAAATGCTTTAATCCATAGTCCTTTTTAATCGATTGTGAAACAAAATCTAAACGACATAATAAAAAGTCAACTGCACCACTGATTCCCAGACATTCTCCCACACTGGTACTAGCGAGGCCTTAAGCTGTGTAACTTCTGCGATCTGACGAGAGCAGGCACATTCAGCTTAGAATTGCCATTGACATTAAATGCTTTAATCCATAGTCCTTTTTAATCGATTATGAAACAAAATCTAAACGACATAATAAAAAGTCAACCGCACCACGGATTCCCAGATAGTCTCCCACACTGGTACTAGCGGGGCCTTAAGCTGTGTAACTTCTGCGATCTGACGAGAGCAGGGACATTCATCTTAGAATGGCCATTGACATTAAATGCTTTAATCCATAGTCCTTTTTAATCGATTGTGAAACAAAATCTAAACGACATAATAAAAATTCAACCGCACCACGGATTCCCAGACAGTCTCCCACACTGGTACTAGCGAGGCCTTAAGCTGTGTAACTTCTGCGATCTGACGAGAGCAGGCACATTCAGCTTAGAATGGCCATTGACTTTAAATGCTTTAATCCATAGTCCTATTTAATCGATTGTGAAACAAAATCTAAACAACATAATAAAAAGGCAACCGCACCACGGATTCCCAGACAGTCTCCCACACTGGTACTAGCGAGGCCTTAAGCTGTGTAACTTCTGCGATTTGCCGAGAGCAGGCACATTCAGCTTAGAATGGCCATTGACATTAAAAGCCTTAATCCATAGTCCTATTTAATCGATTGTGAAACAAAATCTAAACAACATAATAAAAAGTCAACTGCACCACTGATTCCCAGACATTCTCCCACACTGGTACTAGCGAGGCCTTAAGCTGTGTAACTTCTGCGATCTGACGAGAGCAGGCACATTCAGCTTAGAATGGCCATTGACATTAAATGCTTTAATCCATAGTCCTTTTTAATCGATTATGAAACAAAATCTAAACGACATAATAAAAAGTCAACCGCACCACGGATTCCCAGATAGTCTCCCACACTGGTACTAGCGGGGCCTTAAGCTGTGTAACTTCTGCGATCTGACGAGAGCAGGGACATTCATCTTAGAATGGCCATTGACATTAAATGCTTTAATCCATAGTCCTTTTTAATCGATTGTGAAACAAAATCTAAACGACATAATAAAAAGTCAACCGCACCACGGATTCCCAGACAGTCTCCCACACTGGTACTAGCGAGACCTTAAGCTGTGTAACTTCTGCGATCTGACGAGAGCAGGCACATTCAGCTTGGAATGGCCATTGACTTTAAATGCTTTAATCCATAGTCCTATTTAATCTATTGTGAAACAAAATCTAAACAACATAATAAAAAGTCAACCGCATCACGGATTCCCAGACAGTCTCCCACACTGGTACTAGCGAGGCATTAAGCTGCGTAACTTCTGCGATCTAACGAGAGCAGGCACATTCAGCTTAGAATGGCCATTGACATTAAATGCTTTAATCCATAGTCCTTTTTAATCGATTGTGAAACAAAATCTAAACAACATAATAAAAAGTCAACCGCACCACGGATTCCCAGACAGTCTCCCACACTGGTACTAGCGAGGGCTTAAGCTGTGTAACTTCTGCGTTCTTACAAGAGCAGGCACATTCAGCTTAGAATGGCCATTGACGTTAAATGCTTTAATCCATAGTCCTATTTAATCTATTGTGAAACAAAATCTAAACGACATAATAAAAAGTCAACCGCACCACGGATTCCCAGACAGTCTCCCACACTGGTACTAGCGAGGCCTTAAGCTGTGTAACTTCTGCGATCTGACGAGAGCAGGCACATTCAGCTTAGAATGGCCATTGACGTTAAATGCTTTAATCCATAGTCCTATTTAATCTATTGTGAAACAAAATCTAAACGACATAATAAAAAGTCAACCGCACCACGGATTCCCAGACAGTCTCCCACACTGGTACTAGCGAGGACTTAAGCTGTGTAACTTCTGCGATCTGACGAGAGCAGGGACATTCAGCTTAGAATGGCCATTGACATTAAATGCTTTAATCCATAGTCCTTTTTAATCGATTGTGAAACAAAATCTAAACGACATAATAAAAGGTCAACAGCACCACGGATTCCCAGACAGTCTCCCACACTGGTACTAGCGAGGCCTTAAGCTGTGTAACTTCTGCGATCTGACGAGAGCAGGGACATTCAGCTTAGAATGGCCATTGACATTAAATGCTTTAATCCATAGTCCTTTTTAATCGATTGTGAAACAAAATCTAAACGACATAATAAAAATTCAACCGCACCACGGATTCCCAGACAGTCTCCCACACCGGTACTAGCGAGGCCTTAAGCTGTGTTACTTCTGCGATCTGACGAGAGCAGGCACATTCAGCTTAGAATGGCCATTGACGTTAAATGCTTTAATCCATAGTCCTATTTAATCTATTGTGAAACAAAATCTAAACGACATAATAAAAAGTCAACCGCACCACGGATTCCCAGACAGTCTCCCACACTGGTACTAGTGAGGCCTTAAGCTGTGTAACTTCTGCAATCTGACGAGAGCAGGCACATTCAGCTTAGAATGGCCATTGACTTTAAATGCTTTAATCCATAGTCCTTTTTAATCGATTGTGAAACAAAATCTAAACAACATAATAAAAAGTCAACTGCACCACTGATTCCCAGACATTCTCCCACACTGGTACTAGCGAGGCCTTAAGCTGTGTAACTTCTGCGATCTGACGAGAGCAGGCACATTCAGCTTAGAATGGCCATTGACATTAAATGCTTTAATCCATAGTCCTTTTTAATCGATTATGAAACAAAATCTAAACGACATAATAAAAAGTCAACCGCACCACGGATTCCCAGATAGTCTCCCACACTGGTACTAGCGGGGCCTTAAGCTGTGTAACTTCTGCGATCTGACGAGAGCAGGGACATTCATCTTAGAATGGCCATTGACATTAAATGCTTTAATCCATAGTCCTTTTTAATCGATTGTGAAACAAAATCTAAACGACATAATAAAAATTCAACCGCACCACTGATTCCCAGACAGTCTCCCACACTGGTACTAGCGAGACCTTAAGCTGTGTAACTTCTGCGATCTGACGAGAGCAGGCACATTCAGCTTGGAATGGCCATTGACTTTAAATGCTTTAATCCATAGTCCTATTTAATCTATTGTGAAACAAAATCTAAACAACATAATAAAAAGTCAACCGCACCACGGATTCCCAGACAGTCTCCCACACTGGTACTAGCGAGGCATTAAGCTGCGTAACTTCTGCGATCTAACGAGAGCAGGCACATTCAGCTTAGAATGGCCATTGACATTAAATGCTTTAATCCATAGTCCTTTTTAATCGATTGTGAAACAAAATCTAAACAACATAATAAAAAGGCAACCGCACCACGGATTCCCATACAGTCTCCCACACTGGTACTAGTGAGGCGTTAAGCTGTGTAACTTCTGCGATCTGACGAGAGCAGGCACATTCAGCTTAGAATGGCCATTGACATTAAAAGCCTTAATCCATAGTCCTATTTAATCTATTGTGAAACAAAATCTAAACAACATAATAAAAAGTCAACCGCACCACGGATTCCCAGACAGTCTCCCACACTGGTACTAGTGAGGCCTTAAGCTGTGTAACTTCTGCGATCTGACGAGAGAAGGCACATTCAGCTTAGAATGGCCACTGACATTAAATGCTTTAATCCAAAGTCCTTTTTAATCGATTGTGAAACAAAATCTAAACGACATAATAAAAAGTCAACCGCACCACGGATTCCCAGACAGTCTCCCACACTGGTACTAGCGAGGCCTTAAGCTGTGTAACTTCTGCGATCTGACGAGAGCAGGGACATTCAGCTTAGAATGGCCATTGACATTAAATGCTTTAATCCATAGTCCTTTTTAATCGATTGTGAAACAAAATCTAAACGACATAATAAAAAGTCAAGCGCACCACGGATTCCCAGACAGTCTCCCACACTGGTACTAGCGAGGCCTTAAGCTGTGTAACTTCTGCGATCTGACGAGAGCAGGCACATTCAGCTTAGAATGGCCATTGACATTAAAAGCCTTAATCCATAGTCCTATTTAATCTATTGTGAAACAAAATCTAAACAACATAATAAAAAGTCAACCGTACCACGGATTCCCAGACAGTCTCCCACACTGGTACTAGCGAGGCCTTAAGCTGTGTAACTTCTGCGATCTGACGAGAGCAGGGACATTCAGCTTAGAATGGCCATTGACATTAAATGCTTTAATCCATAGTCCTTTTTAATCGATTGTGAAACAAAATCTAAACGACATAATAAAAATTCAACCGCACCACGAAGTCCCAGACAGTCTCCCACACTGGTACTAGCGAGGCCTTAAGCTGTGTAACTTCTGCGTTCTGACAAGAGCAGGCACATTCAGCTTAGAATGGCCATTGACGTTAAATGCTTTAATCCATAGTCCTATTTAATCTATTGTGAAACAAAATCTAAACGACATAATAAAAAGTCAACCGCACCACGGATTCCCAGACAGTCTCCCACACTGGTACTAGCGAGGCCTTAAGCTGTGTAACTTCTGCGATCTGACGAAAGCAGGCACATTCAGCTTAGAATGGCCATTGACATTAAATACTTTAATCCATAGTCCTTTTTAATCGATTGTGAAACAAAATCTAAACGACATAATAAAAAGTCAACCGCACCACGGATTCCCAGACAGTCTCCCACACTGGTACTAGCGAGGCCTTAAGCTGTGTAACTTCTGCGATCTGACGAAAGCAGGCACATTCAGCTTAGAATGGCCATTGACATTAAATACTTTAATCCATAGTCCTTTTTAATCGATTGTGAAACAAAATCTAAACGGCATAATAAAAATTCAACCGCACCACGGATTCCCAGACAGTCTCCCACACTGGTACTAGCGAGGCCTTAAGCTGTGTAACTTCTGCAAACTGACGAGAGCAGGCACATTCAGCTTAGAATGGCCATTGACGTTAAATGCTTTAATCCATAGTCCTATTTAATCTATTGTGAAACAAAATCTAAACGACATAATAAAAAGTCAACCGCACCACGGATTCCCAGACAGTCTCCCACACTAGTACTAGCGAGGACTTAAGCTGTGTAACTTCTGCGATCTGACGAGAGCAGGGACATTCAGCTTAGAATGGCCATTGACATTAAATGCTTTAATCCATAGTCCTTTTTAATCGAATGTGAAACAAAATCTAAACGACATAATAAAAATTCAACCGCACCACGGATTCCCAGACAGTCTCCCACACTGGTACTAGCGAGGCCTTAAGCTGTGTAACTTCTGCGTTCTGACAAGAGCAGGCACATTCAGCTTAGAATGGCCATTGACGTTAAATGCTTTAATCCATAGTCCTATTTAATCTATTGTGAAACAAAATCTAAACGACATAATAAAAAGTCAACCGCACCACGGATTCCCAGACAGTCTCCCACACTGGTACTAGCGAGGCCTTAAGCTGTGTAACTTCTGCGATCTGACAAAAGCAGGCACATTCAGCTTAGAATGGCCATTGACATTAAATACTTTATTCCATAGTCCTTTTTAATCGATTGTGAAACAAAATCTAAACGACATAATAAAAAGTGAACCGCACTACTGATTCCCAGACAGTCTCCCACACTGGTACTAGCGAGGCATTAAGCTGTGTAACTTCTGCGATCTGACGAGAGCAGGCACATTCAGCTTAGAATGGCCATTGACGTTAAATGCTTTAATCCATAGTCCTATTTAATCGATTGTGAAACAAAATCTAAACAACATAATAAAAAGGCAACCGCACCACGGATTCCCAGACAGTCTCCCACACTGGTACTAGCGAGGCCTTAAGCTGTGTAACTTCTGCGATTTGCCGAGAGCAGGCACATTCAGCTTAGAATGGCCATTGACATTAAAAGCCTTAATCCATAGTCCTATTTAATCTATTGTGAAACAAAATCTAAACAACATAATAAAAAGTCAACCGCACCACGGATTCCCAGACAGTCTCCCACACTGGTACTAGCGAGGCCTTAAGCTGTATAACTTCTGCGATCTGACGAGAGCAGGCACATTCAGCTTAGAATGGCCACTGACATTAAATGCTTTAATCCAAAGTCCTTTTTAATCGATTGTGAAACAAAATCTAAACGACATAATAAAAAGTCAACCGCACCACGGATTCCCAGACAGTCTCCCACACTGGCACTAGCGAGGCCTTAGGCAGTGTAACTTCTGCGATCTGACGAGAGCAGGGACATTCAGCTTAGAATGGCCATTGACATTAAATGCTTTAATCCATAGTCCTTTTTAATCGATTGTGAAACAAAATCTAAACGACATAATAAAATGTCAACCGCACCACGGATTCCCAGACAGTCTCCCACACAGGTACTAGCGAGGCCTTAAGCTGTGTAACTTCTGCGATCTGACGAGAGCAGGCACATTCAGCTTAGAATGGCCATTGACATTAAAAGCCTTAATCCATAGTCCTATTTAATCTATTGTGAAACAAAATCTAAACAACATAATAAAAAGTCAACCGTACCACGGATTCCCAGACAGTCTCCCACACTGGTACTAGCGATGCCTTAAGCTGTGTAACTTCTGCGATCTGACGAGAGCAGGGACATTCAGCTTAGAATGGCCATTGACATTAAATGCTTTAATCCATAGTCCTTTTTAATCGATTGTGAAACAAAATCTAAACGACATAATAAAAATTCAACCGCACCACGGATTCACAGACAGTCTCCCACACTGGTACTAGCGAGGGCTTAAGCTGTGTAACTTCTGCGTTCTTACAAGAGCA
Organism: Rhinoderma darwinii; assembly: GCF_050947455.1. Taxonomy (NCBI): domain Eukaryota; kingdom Metazoa; phylum Chordata; class Amphibia; order Anura; family Rhinodermatidae; genus Rhinoderma; species Rhinoderma darwinii. Next base: position 87,973 of record NW_027463950.1, read on the forward strand.
GGCACATTCAGCTTAGAATGGCCATTGACGTTAAATGCTTTAATCCATAGTCCTATTTAATCTATTGTGAAACAAAATCTAAACGACATAATAAAAAGTCAACCGCACCACGGATTCCCAGACAGTCTCCCACACTGGTACTAGCGAGGCCTTAAGCTGTGTAACTTCTGCGATCTGACGAGAGCAGGGACATTCAGCTTAGAATGGCCATTGACATTAAATGCTTTAATCCATAGTCCTTTTTAATCGATTGTGAAACAAAATCTAAACGACATAATAAAAATTCAACCGCACCACGGATTCCCAGACAGTCTCCCACACCGGTACTAGCGAGGCCTTAAGCTGTTTTACTTCTGCGATCTGACGAGAGCAGGCACATTCAGCTTAGAATGGCCATTGACGTTAAATGCTTTAATCCATAGTCCTATTTAATCTATTGTGAAACAAAATCTAAACGACATAATAAAAAGTCAACCGCACCACGGATTCCCAGACAGTCTCCCACACTGGTACTAGTGAGGCCTTAAGCTGTGTAACTTCTGCAATCTGACGAGAGCAGGCACATTCAGCTTAGAATGGCCATTGACTTTAAATGCTTTAATCCATAGTCCTTTTTAATCGATTGTGAAACAAAATCTAAACAACATAATAAAAAGTCAACTGCACCACTGATTCCCAGACATTCTCCCACACTGGTACTAGCGAGGCCTTAAGCTGTGTAACTTCTGCGATCTGACGAGAGCAGGCACATTCAGCTTAGAATGGCCATTGACATTAAATGCTTTAATCCATAGTCCTTTTTAATCGATTATGAAACAAAATCTAAACGACATAATAAAAAGTCTACCGCACCACGGATTCCCAGATAGTCTCCCACACTGGTACTAGCGGGGCCTTAAGCTGTGTAACTTCTGCGATCTGACGAGAGCAGGGACATTCATCTTAGAATGGCCATTGACATTAAATGCTTTAATCCATAGTCCTTTTTAATCGATTGTGAAACAAAATCTAAACGACATAATAAAAATTCAACCGCACCACGGATTCCCAGACAGTCTCCCACACTAGTACTAGCGAGACCTTAAGCTGTGTAACTTCTGCGATCTGACGAGAGCAGGCACATTCAGCTTGGAATGGCCATTGACTTTAAATGCTTTAATCCATAGTCCTATTTAATCTATTGTGAAACAAAATCTAAACAACATAATAAAAAGTCAACCGCACCACGGATTCCCAGACAGTCTCCCACACTGGTACTAGCGAGGCATTAAGCTGCGTAACTTCTGCGATCTAACGAGAGCAGGCACATTCAGCTTAGAATGGCCATTGACATTAAATGCTTTAATCCATAGTCCTTTTTAATCGATTGTGAAACAAAATCTAAACGACATAATAAATAGTCAACCGCACCAAGGATTCCCAGACAGTCTCCCACACTGGTACTAGCAAGGCCTTAAGCTTTGTAAGTTCTGCGATCTGACGAGAGCAGGCACATTCAGTTTAGAATGGCCATTGACATTAAAAGCCTTAATCAATAGTCCTTTTTAATCGATTGTGAAACAAAATCTAAACGACATAATAAAAATTCAACCGCACCACGGATTCCCAGACAGTCTCCCACACTAGTACTAGCGAGACCTTAAGCTGTGTAACTTCTGCGATCTGACGAGAGCAGGCACATTCAGCTTGGAATGGCCATTGACTTTAAATGCTTTAATCCATAGTCCTATTTAATCTATTGTGAAACAAAATCTAAACAACATAATAAAAAGTCAACCGCACCACGGATTCCCAGACAGTCTCCCACACTGGTACTAGCGAGGCATTAAGCTGCGTAACTTCTGCGATCTAACGAGAGCAGGCACATTCAGCTTAGAATGGCCATTGACATTAAATGCTTTAATCCATAGTCCTTTTTAATCGATTGTGAAACAAAATCTAAACGACATAATAAATAGTCAACCGCACCAAGGATTCCCAGACAGTCTCCCACACTGGTACTAGCAAGGCCTTAAGCTTTGTAAGTTCTGCGATCTGACGAGAGCAGGCACATTCAGTTTAGAATGACCATTGACATTAAAAGCCTTAATCAATAGTCATATTTAATCTATTGTGAAACAAAATCTAAACGACATAATAAAAAGTCAACCGCACCACGGATTCACAGACAGTCTCCCACACTGGTACTAGCGAGGCCTTAAGCTGTGTAACTTCTGCGATCTGACGAGAGCAGGCACATTCAGCTTAGAATGGCCATTGACATTAAATGCTTTAATCCATAGTCCTTTTTAATCGATTGTGAAAGAAAATCTAAACGACATAATAAAAAGACAACCGCACCACGGATTCCCAGACAGTCTCCCACACTGGTACTAGCGAGGCCTTAAGCTGTGTAACTTCTACGATCTGACGAGAGCAGACACATTCAGCTTAGAATGGCCATTGACATTAAATGCTTTAATCCATAGTCCTTTTTAATCGATTGTGAAAGAAAATCTAAACGACATAATAAAAAGTCAACCGCACCACGGATTCCCAGACAGTCTCCCACACTGGTACTAGCGAGGCCTTAAGCTGTGTAACTTCTGCGATCTGACGAGAGCAAGGACATTCAGCTTAGAATGGCCATTGACATTAAATGCTTTAATCCATAGTCCTTTTTAATCGATTGTGAAACAAAATCGAAACGACATAATAAAAATTCAACCGCACCACGGATTCCCAGACAGTCTCCCAAACTGGTACTAGCGAGGCGTTAAGCTGTGTAACTTCTGCGATCTGACGAGAGCAGGCACATTCAGCTTAGAATGGCCATTGACATTAAAAGCCTTAATCCATAGTCCTATTTAATCTATTGTGAAACAAAATCTAAACAACATAATAAAAAGTCAACCACACCACGGATTCCCAGACAGTCTCCCACACTGGAACTAGCGAGGCCTTAAGCTGTGTAACTTCTGCAATCTGACGAGAGCAGGCACATTCAGCTTAGAATGGCCATTGACATTAAAAGCCTTAATCCATAGTCCTTTTTAATCGATTGTGAAACAAAATCTAAACGACATAATAAAAAGTCAACCGCACCACGGATTCCCAGCCAGTCTCCCACACTGGTACTAGCGAGGCCTTAAGCTGTGTAACTTCTGCGATCTGACGAGAGCAGGGACATTCAGCTTAGAATGGCCATTGACATTAAATGCTTTAATCCATAGTCCTTTTTAATCGATTGTGAAACAAAATCTAAACGACATAATAAAAATTCAACCGCACCACGGATTCCCAGACAGTCTCCCACACTGGTTCTAGCGAGGCCTTAAGCTGTGTAACTTCTGCGATCTGACGAGAGCAGGCACATTCAGCTTAGAATGGCCATTGACGTTAAATGCTTTAATCCATAGTCCTATTTAATCTATTGTGAAACAAAATCTAAACGACATAGTAAAAAGTCAACCGCGCCACGGATTCCCAGACAGTCTCCCACACTGGTACTAGCGAGGCCTTAAGCTGTGTAACTTCTGAGATCTGACGAGAGCAGGCACATTCAGCTTAGAATGGCCATTGACATTAAATGCTTTAATCCATAGTCCTTTTTAATCGATTGTGAAACAAAATCTAAACGACATAATAAAAAGTCAACCGCACCACGGATTCCCAGACAGTCTCCCACACTGGTACTAGCGAGGCCTTAAGCTGTGTAACTTCTGCGATCTGACGAGAGCAGGTACATTCAGCTTAGAATGGCCATTGACATTAAATGCTTTAATCCATAGTCCTTTTTAATCGATTGTGAAAGAAAATCTAAACGACATAATAAAAAGTCAACCGCACCACGGATTCCCAGACAGTCTCCCACACTGGTACTAGCGAGGCCTTAAGCTGTGTAACTTCTACGATCTGACGAGAGCAGACACATTCAGCTTAGAATGGCCATTGACATTAAATGCTTTAATCCATAGTCCTTTTTAATCAATTGTGAAACAAAATCTAAACGACATAATAAAAATTCAACCGCACCACGGATTCCCAGACAGTCTCCCACACTGGTACTAGCGAGGCCTTAAGCTGTGTAACTTCTGCGATCTGACGAGAGCAGGCACATTCAGCTTAGAATGGCCATTGACATTTAAAGCCTTAATCCATAGTCCTATTTAATCTATTGTGAAACAAAATCTAAACAACATAATAAAAAGTCAACCGCACCACGGATTCCCAGACAGTCTCCCACACTGGTACTAGCGAGGCCTTAAGCTGTGTAACTTCTGCGATCTGACGAGAGCAGGGACATTCAGCTTAGAATGGCCATTGACATTAAATGCTTTAATCCATAGTCCTTTTTAATCGATTGTGAAACAAAATCTAAACGACATAATAAAAATTCAACCGCACCACGGATTCCCAGACAGTCGCCCACACTGGTACTAGCGAGGCCTTAAGCTGTGTAACTTCTGCGTTCTGACGAGAGCAGGCACATTCAGCTTAGAATGGCCATTGACGTTAAATGCTTTAATCCATAGTCCTATTTAATCTATTGTGAAACAAAATCTAAACGACATAATAAAAAGTCAACCGCACCACGGATTCCCAGACAGTCTCCCACACTGGTACCAGCGAGGCGTTAAGCTGTGTAACTTCTGCGATCTAACGAGAGCAGGCACATTCAGCTTAGAATGGCCATTGACATTAAATGCTTTAATCCATAGTCCTTTTTAATCGATTGTGAAACAAAATCTAAACGACATAATAAAAAGTCAACCGCACCACGGATTCCCAGACAGTCTCACACACTGGTACTAGCGAGGCCTTAAGCTGTGTAACTTCTGCGTTCTGACGAGAGCAGGCACATTCAGCTTGGAATGGCCATTGACGTTAAATGCTTTAATCCATAGTCCTATTTAATCTATTGTGAAACAAAATCGAAACGACATAATAAAAATTCAACCGCACCACGGATTCCCAGACAGTCTCCCACACTGGTACTAGCGAGGCCTTAAGCTGTGTAACTTCTGCGATCTGACGAGAAAGGCACATTCAGCTTAGAATGGCCATTGACATTAAATGCTTTAATCCATAGTCCTTTTTAATCGATTGTGAAACAAAATCTAAACGACATAATAAAAAGTCAACCGCACCACGGATTCCCAGACAGTCTCCCACACTGGTACTAGCGAAGCCTTAAGCTGTGTAACTTCTGCGATCTGACGAGAGCAGGCACATTCAGCTTAGAATGGCCATTGACATTAAATGCTTTAATCCATAGTCCTTTTTTATCGATTGTGAAACAAAATCTAAACGACATAATAAAAATTCAACCGCACCACGGATTCCCAGACAGTCTCCCACACTGGTACTAGCGAGGCCTTAAGCTGCGTAACTTCTGCGATCTGACGAGAGCAGGCACATTCAGCTTAGAATGGCCATTGACATTAAATGCTTTAATCCATAGTCCTTTTTAATCGATTGTGAAACAAAATCTAAACGACATAATAAAAATTCAACCGCACCACGGATTCCCAGACAGTCTCCCACACTGGTACTAGCGAGGCCTTAAGCTGTGTAACTTCTGTGATCTGACGAGAGCAGGCACATTCAGCTTAGAATGGCCATTGACGTTAAATGCTTTAATCCATAGTCCTATTTAATCTATTGTGAAACAAAATCTAAACGACATAATAAAAAGTCAACCGCACCACGGATTCCCAGACAGTCTCCCACACTGGTACCAGCGAGGCGTTAAGCTGTGTAACTTCTGCGATCTAACGAGAGCAGGCACATTCAGCTTAGAATAGCCATTGACATTAGATGCTTTAATCCATAGTCCTTTTTAATCGATTGTGAAACAAAATCTAAACGACATAATAAAAAGTCAACCGCACCAGGGATACCCAGACAGTCTCACACACTGGTACTGGCGAGGCCTTAAGCTGTGTAACTTCTGCGTTCTGACGAGAGCAGGCACATTCAGCTTGGAATGGCCATTGACGTTAAATGCTTTAATCCATAGTCCTATTTAATCTATTGTGAAACAAAATCGAAACGACATAATAAAAATTCAACCGCACCACGGATTCCCAGACAGTCTCCCACACTGGTACTAGCGAGGCCTTAAGCTGTGTAACTTCTGCGATCTGACGAGAAAGGCACATTCAGCTTCGAATGGCCATTGACATTAAATGCTTTAATCCATAGTCCTTTTTAATCGATTGTGAAACAAAATCTAAACGACATAATAAAAAGTCAACCGCACCACGGATTCCCAGACAGTCTCCCACACTGGTACTAGCGAGGCCTTAAGCTGTGTAACTTCTGCAATCTGACGAGAGCAGGCACATTCAGCTTAGAATGGCCATTGACATTAAATGCTTTAATCCATAGTCCTTTTTAATCGATTGTGAAACAAAATCTAAACGACATAATAAAAAGTCAACCACACCACGGATTCCCAGACAGTCTCCCACACTGGTACTAGCGAGGCCTTAAGCTGTGTAACTTCTGCGATCTGACGAGAGCAGGGACATTCAGCTTAGAATGGCCATTGACATTAAATGCTTTAATCCATAGTCCTTTTTAATCGATTGTGAAACAAAATCTAAACGACATAATAAAAATTCAACCGCACCACGGATTCCCAGACAGTCTCCCACACTGGTACTAGCGAGGCGTTAAGCTGTGTAACTTCTGCGATCTAACGAGAGCAGGCACATTCAGCTTAGAATGGCCATTGACATTAAATGCTTTAATCCATAGTCCTTTTTAATCGATTGTGAAACAAAATCTAAACGACATAATAAAAAGTCAACCGCACCACGGATTCCCAGACAGTCTCCCACACTGGTACTAGCGAGGCCTTAAGCTGTGTAACTTCTGCGATCTGACGAGAGCAGGCACATTCAGCTTAGAATGGCCATTGACATTAAAAGTCTTAATCCATAGTCCTATTTAATCTATTGTGAAACAAAATCTAAACAACATAATAAAAAGTCAACCGCACCACGGATTCCCAGACAGTCTCCCACACTGGTACTAGCGAGGCCTTAAGCTGTGTAACTTCTGCGATCTGACGAGAGCAGGGACATTCAGCTTAGAATGGCCATTGACATTAAATGCTTTAATCCATAGTCCTTTTTAATCGATTGTGAAACAAAATCTAAACGACATAATAAAAATTCAACCGCACCACGGATTCCCAGACAGTCTCCCACAATGGTACTAGCGAGGCCTTAAGCTGTGTAACTTCTGCGTTCTGACGAGAGCAGGCACATTCAGCTTAGAATGGCCATTGACGTTAAATGCTTTAATCCATAGTCCTATTTAATCTATTGTGAAACAAAATCTAAACGACATAATAAAAAGTCAACCGCACCACGGATTCCCAGACAGTCTCCCACACTGGTACTAGCGAGGCCTTAAGCTGTGTAACTTCTGCGATCTGACGAGAGCAGGCACATTCAGCTTAGAATGGCCATTGACATTAAATGCTTTAATCCATAGTCCTTTTTAATCGATTGTGAAACAAAATCTAAACGACATAATAAAAAGTCAACCGCACCACGGATTCCCAGACAGTCTCCCACACTGGTACTAGCGAGGCCTTAAGCTGTGTAACTTCTGCGATCTGACGAGAGCAGGCACATTCAGCTTAGAATGGCCATTGACATTAAATGCTTTAATCCATAGTCCTTTTTAATCGATTGTGAAACAAAATCTAAACGACATAATAAAAAGTCAACCGCACCACGGATTCCCAGACAGTCTCCCAAACTGGTACTAGCGAGGCGTTAAGCTGTGTAACTTCTGCGATCTAACGAGAGCAGGCACATTCAGCTTAGAATGGCCATTGACATTAAACGCTTTAATCCATAGTCCTTTTTAATCGATTGTGAAACAAAATCTAAACGACATAATAAATAGGCAACCGCACCAAGGATTCCCAGACAGTCTCCCACACTGGTACTAGCAAGGTCTTAAGCTTTGTAAGTTCTGCGGTCTGACGAGAGCAGGCACATTCAGCTTAGAATGACCATTGACATTAAAAGCCTTAATCCATAGTCCTATTTAATCTATTGTGAAACAAAATCTAAACAACATAATAAAAAGTCAACCGCACCACGGATTCCCAGACAGTCTCCCACACTGGTACTAGCGAGGCCTTAAGTTGTGTAACTTCGGCGATCTGACGAGAGCAGGGACATTCAGCTTAGAATGGCCATTGACATTAAATGCTTTAATCCATAGTCCTTTTTTATCGATTGTGAAACAAAATCTAAACGACATAATAAAAATTCAACCGCACCACGGATTCCCAGACAGTCTCCCACACTGGTACTAGCGAGGCCTTAAGCTGTGTAACTTCTGCGATCTGACGAGAGCAGGCACATTCAGCTTAGAATGGCCATTGACATTAAATGCTTTAATCCATAGTCCTTTTTAATCGATTGTGAAACAAAATCTAAACGACATAATAAAAATTCAACCGAACCACGGATTCCCAGACAGTCTCCCACACTGGTACTAGCGAGGCCTTAAGCTGTGTAACTTCTGCGATCTGACGAGAGCAGGCACATTCAGCTTAGAACGGCCATTGACGTTAAATGCTTTAATCCATAGTCCTATTTAATCTATTGTGAAACAAAATCTAAACGACATAATAAAAAGTCAACCGCACCACGGATTCCCAGACAGTCTCCCACACTGGTACTTGCGAGACCTTAAGCTGTGTAACTTCTGCGATCTGACGAGAGCAGGGACATTCAGCTTAGAATGGCCATTGACATTAAATGCTTTAATCCATAGTCCTTTTTAATCGATTGTGAAACAAAATCTAAACGACATAATAAAAATTCAACCGCACCACGGATTCCCAGACAGTCTCCCACACTGGTACTAGCGAGGCCTTAAGCTGTGTAACTTCTGCGATCTGACGAGAGCAGGCACGTTCAGCTTAGAATGGCCATTGACATTAAAAGCCTTAATCCATAGTCCTATTTAATCTATTGTGAAACAAAATCTAAACAACATAATAAAAAGTCAACCACACCACGGATTCCCAGACAGGCTCCCACACTGGAACTAGCGAGGCCTTAAGCTGTGTAACTTCTGCAACCTGACGAGAGCAGGCACATTCAGCTTAGAATGGCCATTGACTTTAAATGCTTTAATCCATAGTCCTTTTTAATCGATTGTGAAACAAAATCTAAACGACATAATAAAAAGTCAACCGCACCACGGATTCCCAGACAGTCTCCCACACTGGTACTAGCGAGGCCTTAAGCTGTGCAACTTCTGCGATCTGACGAGAGCAGGGACATTCAGCTTAGAATGGCCATTGACATTAAATGCTTTAATCCATAGTCCTTTTTAATCGATTGTGAAACAAAATCTAAACGACATAATAAAAATTCAACCGCACCACGGATTCCCAGACAGTCTCCCACACTGGTACTAGCGAGGCCTTAAGCTGTGTAACTTCTGCGATCTGACGAGAGCAGGCACATTCAGCTTAGAATGGCCATTGACTTGAAATGCTTTAATCCATAGTCCTATTTAATCTATTGTGAAACAAAATCTAAACGACATAGTAAAAAGTCAACCGCACCACGGATTCCCAGACAGTCTCCCACACTGGTACTAGCGAGGCCTTAAGCTGTGTATCTTCTGAGATCTGACGAGAGCAGGCACATTCAGCTTAGAATGGCCATTGACATTAAATGGTTTAATCCATAGTCCTTTTTAATCGATTGTGAAACAAAATCTAAACGACATAATAAAAAGTCAACCGCACCACGGATTCCCAGACAGTCTCCCACACTGGTACTAGCGAGGCCTTAAGCTGTGTAACTTCTGCGATCTGACGAGAGCAGGTACATTCAGCTTAGAATGGCCATTGACATTAAATGCTTTAATCCATAGTCCTTTTTAATCGATTGTGAAACAAAATCTAAACGACATAATAAAAAGTCAACCGCACCACGGATTCCCAGACAGTCTCCCACACTGGTACTAGCGAGGCCTTAAGCTGTGTAACTTCTGCGATCTGACGAGAGCAGGCACATTCAGCTTAGAATGGCCATTGACATTAAAAGCCTTAATCCATAGTCCTATTTAATCTATTGTGAAACAAAATCTAAACAACATAATAAAAAGGCAACCGCACCACGGATTCCCAGACAGTCTCCCACACTGGTACTAGCGAGGCCTTAAGCTGTGTAACTTCTGCGATCTGACGAGAGCAGGGACATTCAGCTTAGAATGGCCATTGACATTAAATGCTTTAATCCATAGTCCTTTTTAATCGATTGTGAAACAAAATCTAAACGACATAATAAAAATGCAACCGCACCACGGATTCCCAGACAGTCTCCCACACTGGTACTAGCGAGGCCTTAAGCTGTGTAACTTCTGCGTTCTGACGAGAGCAGGCACATTCAGCTTAGAATGGCCATTAACATTAAATGCTTTAATCCATAGTCCTATTTAATCTATTGTGAAACAAAATCTAAACGACATAATAAAAAGTCAACTGCACCACGGATTCCCAGACAGTCTCCCACACTGGTACCAGCGAGGCGTTAAGCTGTGTAACTTCTGCGATCTAACGAGAGCAGGCACATTGAGCTTAGAATGGCCATTGACATTAAATGCTTTAATCCATAGTCCTTTTTAATCGATTGTGAAACAAAATCTAAACGACATAATAAAAAGTCAACCGCACCACGGATTCCCAGACAGTCTCACACACTGGTACTAGCGAGGCCTTAAGCTGTGTAACTTCTGCGTTCTGACGAGAGCAGGCACATTCAGCTTAGAATGGCCATTGACATTAAATGCTTTAATCCATAGTCCTTTTTAATCGATTGTGAAACAAAATCTAAACGACATAATAAAAGTTCAACCGCACCACGGATTCCCAGACAGTCTCCCACACTGGTACTAGCGAGGCCTTAAGCTGTGTAACTTCTGCGTTCCGACGAGAGCAGGCACATTCAGCTTAGAATGGCCATTGACGTTAAATGCTTTAATCCATAGTCCTATTTAATCTATTGTGAAACAAAATCTAAACGACATAATAAAAAGTCAACCGCACCACGGATTCCCAGACAGTCTCCCACACTGGTACCAGCGAGGCGTTAAGCTGTGTAACTTCTGCGATCTAACGAGAGCAGGCACATTCAGCTTAGAATAGCCATTCACATTAAATGCTTTAATCCATAGTCCTTTTTAATCGATTGTGAAACAAAATCTAAACGACATAATAAAAAGTCAACCGCACCACGGATTCCCAGACAGTCTCACACACTGGTACTAGCGAGGCCTTAAGCTGTGTAACTTCTGCGTTCTGACGAGAGCAGGCACATTCAGCTTGGAATGGCCATTGACGTTAAATGCTTTAATCCATAGTCCTATTTAATCTATTGTGAAACAAAATCGAAACGACATAATAAAAATTCAACCACACCACGGATTCCAAGACAGTCTCCCACACTGGTACTAGCGAGGCCTTAAGCTGTGTAACTTCTGCGATCTGACGAGAAAGGAACATTCAGCTTAGAATGGCCATTGACATTAAATGCTTTAATCCATAGTCCTTTTTAATCGATTGTGAAACAAAATCTAAACGACATAATAAAAAGTCAACCGCACCACAGATTCCCAGACAGTCTCCCACACTGGTACTAGCGAGGCCTTAAGCTGTGTAACTTCTGCAATCTGACAAGAGCAGGCACATTCAGCTTAGAATGGCCATTGACATTAAATGCTTTAATACATAGTCCTTTTTAATCGATTGTGAAACAAAATCTAAACGACATAATAAGAAGTCAACCGCACCACGGATTCCCAGACAGTCTCCCACACTGGTACTAGCGAGGCCTTAAACTGTGTAACTTCTGCGATCTGACGAGAGCAGGGACATTCAGCTTAGAATGGCCATTGACATTAAATGCTTTAATCCATAGTCCTTTTTAATCGATTGTGAAACAAAATCTAAACGACATAATAAAAATTCAACCGCACCACAGATTCCCAGACAGTCTCCCACACTGGTACTAGCGAGGCCTTAAGCTGTGTAACTTCTGCGATCTGACGAGAGCAGGCACATTCAGCTTAGAATGGCCATTGACGTTAAATGCTTTAATCCATAGTCCTATTTAATCTATTGTGAAACAAAATCTAAACAACATAATAAAAAGTCAACCGCACCACGGATGCCCAGACAGTCTCCCACACTGGTACTAGCGAGGCCTTAAGCTGTGTAACTTCTGAGATCTGATGAGAGCAGGCACATTCAGCTTAGAATGGCCATTGACATTAAATGCTTTAATCCATAGTCCTTTTTAATCGATTGTGAAACAAAATCTAAACGACATAATAAAAAGTCAACCGCACCACGGATTCCCAGACAGTCTCCCACACTGGTACTAGCAAGGCCTTAAGCTGTGTAACTTCTGCGATCTGACGAGAGCAGGGACATTCAGCTTAGAATGGCCATTGACATTAAATGCTTTAATCCATAGTCCTTTTTAATCGATTGTGAAACAAAATCTAAACGACATAATAAAAATTCAACCGCACCACGGATTCCCAGACAGTCTCCCACAATGGTACTAGCGAGGCATTAAGCTGTGTAACTTCTGCGTTCTGACGAGAGCAGGCACATTCAGCTTAGAATGGCCATTGACATTAAATGCTTTAATCCATAGTCCTTTTTAATCGATTGTGAAACAAAATCTAAACGACATAATAAAAAGTCAACCGCACCACGGATTCCCAGACAGTCTCCCACACTGGTACTAGCGAGGCCTTAAGCTGTGTAACTTCAGCGATCTGACGAGAGCAGGCACATTAAGCTTAGAATGGCCATTGACATTAAATGCTTTAATCCATAGTCCTTTTTAATCGATTGTGAAACAAAATCTAAACGACATAATAAAAAGTAAACCGCACCACGGATTCCCAGACAGTCTCCCACACTGGTACTAGCGAGGCCTTAAGCTGTGTAACTTCTGCGATCTGACGAGAGCAGGGACATTCAGCTTAGAATGGCCATTGACATTAAATGCTTTAATCCATAGTCCTTTTTAATCGATTGTGAAACAAAATCTAAACGACATAATAAAAAGTCAACCGCACCACGGATTCCCAGACAGTCTCCCACACTGGTACTAGCGAGGCCTTAAACTGTGTAACTTCTGCGATCTGACGAGAGCAGGCACATTCAGCTTAGAATGGCCATTGACATTAAATGCTTTTATCCATAGTCCTTTTTAATCGATTGTGAAACAAAATCTAAACGACATAATAAAAAGTCAACCGCACCACGGATTCCCAGACAGTCTCCCACACTGGTACTAGCGAGGCCTTAAGCTGTGTAACTTCTACGATCTGACGAGAGCAGGGACATTCAGCTTAGAATGGCCATTGACATCAAATGCTTTAATCCATAGTCCTTTTTAATCGATTGTGAAACAAAATCTAAACGACATAATAAAAAGTCAACCGCACCACGGATTCCCAGACAGTCTCCCACACTGGTACTAGCGAGGCGTTAAACTGTGTAACTTCTGCGATCTAACGAGAGAAGGCACATTCAGCTTAGAATGGCCATTGACATTAAATGCTTTAATCCATAGTCCTTTTTAATCGATTGTGAAACAAAATCTAAACGACATAATAAAAAGGCAAGCGCACCACAAATTCCCAGACAGTCTCCCACACTTGTACTAGCGAGGCCTTAAGCTGTGTAACTTCTGCGATCTGACGAGAGCAGGCACATTCAGCTTAGAATGGCCATTGACATTAAAAGCCTTAATCCATAGTCCTATTTAATCTATTGTGAAACAAAATCTAAACAACATAATAAAAATTCAACCGCACCACGGATTCCCAGACAGTCTCCCACACTGGTACTAGCGAGGCCTTAAGCTGTGTAACTTCTGCGATCTGACGAGAGCAGGGACATTCAGCCTAGAATGGCCATTGACATTAAAGGCTTTAATCCATAGTCCTTTTTAATCGATTGTGAAACAAAATCTAAACGACATAATAAAAATTCAACCACACCACAGATTCCCAGACAGTCTCCCACACTGGTACTAGCGAGGCCTTAAGCTGTGTAACTTCTGCGTTCTGACGAGAGCAGGCACATTCAGCTTAGAATGGCTATTGACGTTAAACGCATTAATCCATAGTCCTATTTAATCTATTGTGAAACAAAATCTAAACGACATAATAAAAAGTCAACCGCACCACGGATTCCCAGACAGTCTCCCACACTGGTACTAGCGAGACCTTAAGCTGTGTAACTTCTGCGATCTGACGAGAGCAGGGACATTCAGCTTAGAATGGCCATTGACATTAAATGCTTTAATCCATAGTCCTTTTTAATCGATTGTGAAACAAAATCTAAACGACATAATAAAAATTCAACCGCACCACGGATTCCCAGACAGTCTCCCACACTGGTACTAGCGAGGCCTTAAGCTGTGTAACTTCTGCGATCTGACGAGAGGAGGCACATTCAGCTTAGAATGGCCATTGACGTTAAATGCTTTAATCCATAGTCCTATTTAATCTATTGTGAAACAAAATCTAAACGACATAATAAAAAGTCAACCGCACCCCGGATTCCCAGACAGTCTCCCACACTGGTACTAGCGAGGCGTTAAGCTGTGTAACTTCTGCGATCTAACGAGAGCAGGCACATTCAGCTTCGAATGGCCATTGACATTAAATGCTTTAATCCATAGTCCTTTTTAATCGATTGTGAAACAAAATCTAAACGACATAATAAAAAGTCAACCGCACCACGGATTCCCAGACAGTCTCCCACACTGGTACTAGCGAGGCCTTAAGCTGTGTAACTTCTGCGATCTGACGAGAGCAGGCACATTCAGCTTAGAATGGCCATTGACATTAAAAGCCTTAATCCATAGTCCTATTTAATCTATTGTGAAACAAAATCTAAACAACATAATAAAAAGTCAACCGCACCACGGATTCCCAGACAGTCTCCCACACTGGTACTAGCGAGGCCTTAAGCTATGTAACTTCTGCGTTCTGACGAGAGCAGGCACATTCAGCTTAGAATGGCCATTGACGTTAAATGTTTTAATCCATAGTCCTATTTAATCTATTGTGAAACAAAATCTAAACGACATTATAAAAAGTCAACCGCACCACGGATTCCCAGACAGTCTCCCACACTGGTACTAGCAGGGCCTTAAGCTGTGTAACTTCTGCGATCTGACGAGAGCAGGGACATTCAGCTTACAATGGCCATTGACGTTAAATGCTGTAATCCATAGTCCTTTTTAATCGATTGTGAAACAAAATCGAAACGACATAATAAAAATTCAACCGCTCCACGGATTCCCAGACAGTCTCCCACACTGGTACTAGCGAGGCCTTAAGCTGTGCAACTTGTGCGATCTGACGAGAGCAGGCACATTCAGCTTAGAATGGCCATTGACGTTAAATGCTTTAATCCATAGTCCTATTTAATCTATTGTGAAACAAAATCTAAACGACATAATAAAAAGTCAACCGCACCACGGATTCCCAGACAGTCTCCCACACTGGTTCTAGCGAGGCCTTAAGCTGTGTAACTTCTGCGATCTGACGAGAGCAGGTACATTCAGCTTAGAATGACCATTGACATTAAAAGCCTTAATCCATAGTCCTATTTAATCTATTGTGAAACAAAATCTAAACAACATAATAAAAGGGCAACCGCACCACGGATTCCCAGACAGTCTCCCACACTGGTACTAGCGAGGCCTTAAGCTGTGTAACTTCTGCGATCTGACAAGAGCAGGGACATTCAGCTTAGAATGGCCATTGACTTTAAAGGCTTTAATCCATAGTCCTTTTTAATCGATTGTGAAACAAAATCTAAACGACATAATAAAAATTCAACCGCACCACGGATTCCCAGACAGTCTCCCACACTGGTACTAGCGAGGCCTTAAGCTGTGTAACTTCTGCGTTCGGACGAGAGCAGGCACATTCAGCTTAGAATGGCTATTGACGTTAAATGCTTTAATCCATAGTCCTATTTAATCTATTGTGAAACAAAATCTAAACAACATAATAAAAAGGCAACTGCACCACGGATTCCCAGACAGTCTCCCACACTGGTACTAGCGAGGCCTTAAGCTGTGTAACTTCTGCGATCTGACGAGAGCAGGCACATTCAGCTTAGAATGGCCATTGACATTAAATGCTTTAATCCATAGTCCTTTTTAATCGATTGTGAAACAAAATCTAAACAACATAATAAAAAGTCAACCGCACCACGGATTCCAAGACAGTCTCCCACAATGGTACTAGCGAAGCCTTAAGCTGTGTAACTTCTGCTATCTGACGAGAGCAGGCACATTCAGCTTAGAATGGCCATTGACATTAAATGCTTTAATCCATAGTCCTTTTTAATCGATTGTGAAACAAAATCTAAACGACATAATAAAAGGTCAACCACACCACGGATTCCCAGACAGTCTCCCACACTGGTACTAGCGAGGCCTTAAGCTGTGTAACTTCTGCGATCTGACGAGAGCAGGGACATTCAGCCTAGAATGGCCATTGACATTAAAGGCTTTAATCCATAGTCCTTTTTAATCGATTGTGAAACAAAATCTAAACGACATAATAAAAATTCAACCACACCACTGATTCCCAGACAGTCTCCCACACTGGTACTAGCGAGGCCTTAAGCTGTGTAACTTCTGCGTTCTGACGAGAGCAGGCACATTCAGCTTAGAATGGCTATTGACATTAAATGCTTTAATCCATAGTCCTATTTAATCTATTGTGAAACAAAATCTAAACGACATAATAAAAAGTCAACTGCACCACGGATTCCCAGACAGTCTCCCACACTGGTACTAGCGAGGCCTTAAGCTGTGTAACTTCTGCGATCTGACGAGAGCAGGCACATTCAGCTTAGAATGGCCATTGACATTAAATCCTTTAATCCATAGTCCTTTTTAATCGATTGTGAAACAAAATCTAAACGACATAATAAAAAGTCAACCTCACCACGGATTCCCAGACAGTCTCCCACACTGGTACTAGCGAGGCCTTAAGCTGTGTAACTTCTGCGATCTGACGAGAGCAGGCACATTCAGCTTAGAATGGC